>NW_028270184.1:56867985-57145485 GCF_037043375.1 Chiloscyllium plagiosum | reverse complement strand
GTGGCACTGGAAAAACATGGCAGGTCGGGCAGCATCAGAGGAACAGGAGAATCGATGTATTGGACGTTCCTGATAAAGGGCTTATGTCCGAAACATAGATTCTCTTGCCTCTCGAATGCTGCCTGACCTGCTGTGTTTTTCCAACATCACATATTTCCACGTCTACTGCCCTACCCAAGTCAATCTTCCTGGTCACTTCATCCAATTACATTAAGAAAATTGTCAAGCACAAACTTCCTTGCACAAAGCCACACTTACTATTCCTAAGCAAAGCCTGTCTTTCTAAATACATGTAAATCTTATCCCTCAGAACCTTCTCAAGTAACTTACCTAACACGGATGTTCAACCTACGGGTCTATAGTTCCAAGGCTTTTTTGTTCAGTTCTTCTTGAATAAGGGCACAACATTTGCTATCCTCCAGTCTTCCGGGACATTACCTGTAGTTAATGATGATCAATATTATAGGTCAGGGTCCCCGAAAATTCTTCTGGAGCCCCTTGAGGTGTTCTTGGATTTATCGGGTAAGGTAGATGAGATTTATCCACTTTCAAACATTCTAGTACGTCCAAAATCTCGTCTACTATGACATGGATTGTCCCTAAGATATCACGACTAACTTTCTCAAGTTCTCAAATCATCATGCCTTTCTCCACGGTAAACATCGAGTAGAAATATTCGTTGAGGACTTCACCCATCTCTTATAGTTCCACATATACTTGTCCACATTGGTCTTCCAGGGGTCCTATTTTCTCTCCAGTTATTGTTTTTTTCTTTTAATTTGTTTAAAGTTACTTTTTGGATTCATCTTAATCTTCTCAGCCAAGGCTCTTTGTTGCCCCCTTTTCACCCAACTGATTTCTTTCTTCAGTAAACTCCGTTATCTCTTATATACCTCTAGGGATTCCCTTGATCCCAGCTGCCTGTACCTGAGCCACGTCCCAAGTTCGAACATGAACCTGTGGACCAGTTTTGTCCCTATTCATAACTATTTGAAAACTAAGAGAAATAGGTTACTGGTCCCAAAGTGCTTCCCCACTATTAACTCAGTTACCTGTCCTGTTCTATTTCCTAAGAAAATTTCGAGTTTTGCCCCTTCCCGAGTAGGACACTCTATATACTGCTTGAGGAAATTTTCTTGACGCATTTAATAGATTCTATCTCATCAAATTCCTTAATGCTCTGGCCGTTCCAGTCTGTATTAGAAAAACGAAAATCCCGTATTATGATAACCCTACTGTTCATGCAGGTCTCCCCTCTCTCCCTGCATATTTGTTACTCTCATTCCTGTTGACTCTTTGGGGTCTATATTACAACCCCAATCACCGCACCATTCCATTCCTATTTCTTAACTCCACCTACAAAGCCTCATTGGGTGATCCATCAGTTATTTTATCTCTGATTAATGCTGTGGTTCTCCCCTTAATCAGAAATGCAACTCTCCCTCCTCTCCTTCCACCATCTCTGTTTCACCTAAAGCACCTGTTCCCTAGCACATTAAGCTGTCAGTCCTATCCATCACTTAGCCATATTTCTGTAATGGCTATAATATCCCAGTCCCACCTACATATCCACGCCCTGAGTTCATCGGACTTACCTGTCAGCCCTCTTGCATTGAAACAGATGCAATCTAATCCAAAATGCATTACTTTCTCTCTGTCGTTTTCCAGCCTGACCTTACTATTTCTATTTACTCTGTCTCCTTCCACTTGCGTCCCTGCTGTTGAGGATACGACCACCTGCCAATCTAGTTTAAACCCTCCCTTGCAACCCTAGCAAAACTAGCCGCCAAGATATTGGTATCCCCTCCAGTGCATGTCTCGGATGGTAATCCCCCTCTGAGGAGATTATCATTGTCAAGGTTTTTTTTTTATATGTTTCTCCTAGCTCTCTGTAATCACGCTGCAGGATCTCGTCCCTATTTCTACGGGTATCATTTGTGCCAACGTGCATAATGATTTCTGGATGCTCACCGTCCCCCTTGAGAGTGTTCTGCAGCCACTTGGAGATATCCTGGTCCCTAGCACCTAGGAGGTAGCCCACCATCCTGGATTCCCGTCTGCGACCACAGAATCTCTGATCTATCCCATTAGCAAACGACCCTCCTATCTTTAACGTCCTGTTACCTTTATCCTTTCCCACTGTGTCCCAGAGCCAGTGGTAGTACCACCAACCTGGCTACTGCTGCTTTCCCCTGAACGGACATCTCCCCCAACAATCCAAAATGGTTTACTTGTTTTGGAGGGGAATGGCCACAGGAGATTCCTGCACTCCCTGTCTACTCCCATTGCCATTCCTGGTGGTCGCCCATCTACTCTCTGCCTGGAACTTGACAGGAAGGAGGGAACACCTGTTGGATGAAATTGTGTTTATTTAAATACAACAGGACTGATATGTAAGGCTGAAGAACTCAGGACGATGAATGATGGACAGGAATATTACAGTCATTAAAGAAACATAACTAGGGGCGTGTCTATGAATTCGTCAGTATCTCGGATGACCCTGAGTGCATCCTAAATTAGATTACCTACAGTGTGTGGACAGGCCCTTCGGCCCAACAAGTCTGCACCAACCCACCGACCAGCAGCCCACCCAGACCACCCCTGTACACGCAACACTACGGGTCATTTAGCATGACCAATTCACCTAACCTGCACATCCTTGAACTGTGGGAGGAAACCCGCAGCACCCAGAGGAAACCCATGCAGACACGAGGAGAATATGCAAATTGCACACAGTCAGTTGCCCAAGGCAGGATTTGAGCCCGGGTCGCTGGTGCTCTGAGGAAGCAGTGCTAACCACTGAGCCAACGTGCCGCTCAGTATCTCTTCCTTTCACGGTCTCCCATGTGCTAAGTTGGGTGCAGTGCCCACACGTGTTGTCATCAGGGACGGTGGAAATCTCCCTGAGCTCCCACATCCCACAAGAGGAGCGTGTGACTACCCTAAATGCCATCACGACTACTGTAACAATAAAGTTAAAATACCTTTATTTGAGTTTACCTGTATATTTTGCTGAACCAGAGCTGTCCGAAGCCTCTCGTGCCAAAGCCTTCCTGCTTACTCTGTTACCAACAGCATGTGTCTCTACCCTTCCACATTTAAGTTTGGTCAGGGAAGGAAGGAGACACGACAGTGATGTAGTATTTAGGCCTTCAGCACTCCTTGACACCTGGCCCCCGACTACCTGCTCCCCAGTGCAGGTCTCTGCTTGGCCTTGGAGGGTGTCTTGCTGAGGTCTTCCTTCTGGTCGTGATGACTGTGTCAATGCAAATCCTCACCCCGACAGGCAATCCGTGTTGTCGCAGTCCTCTCGTACTTTCCGTCTATTACTATCGCGTTTATGAATTCCTTGAATCCCTCGATTGCATTCCAAACTGTGTCTCATTCCATAGTGTGAGAGGTGATGTTCTTGTGAATACAGGGCTATTGGAAAAGAACACCATTAGACATAGGGGCAAGAATATGTCTATCCTCTCACTGTGTCTGCTTTTCCTTTGATTAGATTATATTTATTTCGTTAATCCCCCATTCCACTTTCCTGTGATTTCCCCGTAACACTTCTATAAAAATCTGTCTCAGTCTTGAAGATATTTAATGATCTAGTCTCAACAGCCCTCCGAATTTTCTACAATTGCTTCCCTCTCACCGATGTGAGATTGGTGGTCTTTTATCTGGGGATTTGCCCACTCTATCTTGCATAAACTTCCAATTCTTCCTCCGTTCCTGCATCAATTTGCTCAAAGGTCAAACGGTCACTCTCCCTGAATCCAGAAACTGCTTCTCCAAACTGAAGATCGATTCGTAGGATGTGTTTAACATATTCACTGGCTCTGTGAACAGACTGCCCACTTAGTCCCTGACACTGCCATTCTTTCCCACGTTATCGTCTTCCCATTCCATGCCCCCACCACTCTCTGGGTAAAGAACCCACCCCTGACATCTCCCCTATACCTTCCCCCCTTCACCTTAAATTTATGTCCCCTTGTAACACTCTGTTGTACCCGGGGAAAAAGTTTCTGACTGTCTACTCTATCTATTCCTCTGATCATCTTATAAACCTCTATCAAGTCACCCCTCATCCTTCACCGTTCCAACGAGAAAAGGCCTTGCACTCTCAGCCTATCCTCGTACGACCTATTCTCCATTCCAAGCAACATTCTGGTAAATCTTCTCTGCACGCTCTCCAACGCTTTCACATCTTTCCTAAAGTGAGGCGACCAGAACTGCACACAGCATTCCAAATGTGGCCTAACCAAAGTCCTGTCCATGGCAACATCACTTCATGACTCTTGAATTCAATCCCTCTGCTAATGAACGCTAATACACCATAGGCCTTCTTCCAAGCTCTATCCACCTTCGTGGCAACTTTCAAAGATCTATGTACATCGACCCCAACATCTTTCTGTTCCTCCACCTGACTAAGAACCCTACCATTAACCCTGTATTCTGCATTCTTATTTGTCCATCCAAAATGGACAACCTCACAATTGGCAGGGTTGAACTCCATCTGCCCAGCTCTGCATCATATCTAAGTCCCTTTGCAGCCGGCAATTACCCTCCTCACTATCCACAACTCCACCAATCTTCGTATCATCTGCAAATTTACTGACCCACCCTTCGACTCCCTCATCCAATTCATTAATAAAAATTACAAACAGCAGAGGACCCAGAACTGATCCCTGCGGAACTCCACTTGTAACTGGGCTCCAGGCTGACATCCTCACATTCAGTCCATCACAGTCATCCTGACCCCCGCACACTCACTTCATCTCCGTCACACAAACCCACTCACACTCACTCCATTACCGTCACCCTGACCCGCTCACACTCATTCCAACACCGTCATCCTGACCCCGACACACTCACTCCTTCTCCGTCTCTTTGACCCCCTTACATTCACTTCATCACCGTCACCCTGATCCCGTCACACACACTCTATCACTGTCAACCTCACATTCACTCCATCACTGTTACACTAACCCCTCACACTCACTCCTTCACCATCACCCTGATCCCCTCATTCTCACTCTATCACCGTCACCCTGAAACCCTCACACTCACGCCATTACAGTCACACTGATCCATTCACACTCACTCCATCACTGTCACACTGACCCCCTCACATTCACTCCATCACCGTCACCCTGACCCCCTCACCCTCACTACATCACCGTCACAATCATCCCCTCACCCTCACTGCATCACCGTCACCCTGACACCCACCACCCTCACTCCATCACCACCCCCCTGACCCCCTCACAGTCACTCCATCAATCCAACACTGATCCCCTCACGCTCACTCCATCACTGTCACCTTGACCCCCTCACACTCGCTTTATCAAGTCACTGTGAACCCCTCACACTCACTCCTTCATCGTCACACTGATGCCTTCACACCCACTTCATCACAGTCACCCTGACGCCCTCACACTCGCTCCATCACCATCAGCATGAATCCCTCACACTCACACCATCACCGTCAACCTAACCACCGCACATCCACGTGATCACTGTCACACTGACCCCTTCAGAATTACTCCATCATCGTCACAGTTATCCCCTCGCACTCACTCCATCACGGTCACACTGACCCCCTCAAACCCACTCTATCACTGTCACCCTGACACACTCACAATCACTCCATCACCGTCACCCTCACCCCCTCACACTCACTCGATCACTGTGACACTGTCTCCTCACACTCACTCCATCACCGTCACATTGACCCCCTCACACTCATTCCATCACTGTGACACTGATCCCTAACACTCACTCAATCACCGTCACCTTGATCCCCTCACTCTCACTCCTTCACCGTCTCTCTGAGCCCCTCACACACACACATCCCGCACCGTCACCCAGACCGCCTCATATTCACTCAATCACCGTCACCCTGACCCCCCCATAATCACGCCATCACTGTCACTCTGATCTCCTCACCCACATTCCATCACCATCACACTCATCTCCCCGCACTGACTCCATCCCCGCCGCCATGACCCCCTCACACACATACCCATCTCAGACATCCTGACCCCCTCACACTCACTCAATCACCGTCACCCTGATCCCCTCACACTCACTCCATCACCGTCACTCTGACCCACTCACACTCACTCCATCACCGTCACTCTGACCCACTCACTCACTCCATCACTAACACCCTGACCCCATCACACTCACTACATCAGACAGTGCCCTGCACGACTTCCACCATCACACTCACCCCACACACTCCACCACCATCAGACACAGCCCCACACCAACCTCACTGTCACGCTCACCCCCACACACTCCACCACCATCACACACACAGCCCCACACCACCCTCACTGTCACTCTCACCACCACACTCTCCACCAAACTCACACATACTGCCCCACAGCACCCCAGCGTCATGCTCACCCCCACACTCTCCGCCACCCTCACGCACATTGCCCCACACCACCCCCACCGTCACGCTCACCCCATCACACGCCACCACCGTCAGACACACTGCCCCACATGATCCCCAATGTCACACCCACCCCCACCCACTCCACCACCATCACACACACTGCCCCACACCACCCTTACCATCGCGCTCACCCCCACTCGCTCCACCACCCTCTCACACACTGCCCCACATCACCCCCACCGTCTCACTCACCCCAACACTCTACCACCCTCACACACGCTGCCCCACAGAACCCTCACCGTGACGCTCACCCCCACACACTCGACCAGCATCACACACACTGCCCCACACCACCCTCACCGTCACGCTCACCCCCACACACTCCACCACCATCACAAATTGCTTCACAGCACCCTCACCGTCACGCTCAACCGCACACACTACACCACCACCACACACATTGCCCCACACGACCCTCACCATCACGCTCACCCCCACTCACACCACCACCCTCACATACACTGCTCCACACAACCCTCACCGTCACGCTCACCCCCACACACTCCACCACCATCGGACACACTACCCCATCACCCTCACCATCACACTCACCCCCACACTCTCCACCACCATCGCACACACTGCCCCACACCACCCTCACCGTCATGCTCACCCACACAAACGCCACCACCATGAGACACACAGCCCCACACAACGCCCACCGTCACGCTCACCCCATCACACTCCACCATCGTCAGACACACTGCCCCACACCAGCCTCACCATCACACTCACTGCCACACACTCCACCACCATCACACACACACTGCTCCATACAACCCTCACCGTCACGCTCACCCCCCACACTCCACCACCATCACACACACTGCCCCACACCATCCTCACCGTCATCCTCACCCCACACACTCCACCACAAACACACTCACTGTCTCACACCATCCCCACCGTCACGCTCACTCCCACACACTCAACAACCATCACACACACTGCCCCACACCACACCCCGTCACACTCACAACCACACACTCCACCACACGACCACCACCATTACGCTCTCTCACACACACTCCACCACCATCGCACACACTGCCCCACAGCACCCCCACCATCACGCACTCACCCACACACTCCACCACCATCACACACACTGCTCCACACCACCCTCACCGTCACGCTCACCCCCACACACTCCACCACCATCACACACACTGCCCTACATTACCCCCGCCGTCACGCCCGCCCCCACACACTCCACCACCATCACACACACTACCCCACAGCACCACCACCGTCAAGCTCACCCCCACACACTCCACCACCATCACACATACTGCCCCACACAATCCCCACCATCACGCTCACCCCCACACACTCCACCACACCATCCTCACCTTAATGCTCACCCCCACATAATCCCCCATTCTCCCGCACACTCCCCTACCGTCACGTTCACTCTCCTGCACAGTCGCCCAGCATCATGCTCACTCCCTCGCACATTCCGCCAGCATCACGCTCACACGCCCACGCCGTCTCCAACCATCACGTTCCTCACACACCTTAACCAGAGCTCCTGCCTGTGAACACCAACCCAGTTGATCCCTTCTAAATGGCCTTTAACCCCATCCCCATTCTATTCCCTGAGCAACAGACAGTATGTCCCACACAATGTCTTCTGTTTGTGATATCGTGTTGTACCAGTCTTAGCCACAGCCTACGGTGCCACTCCACGTGTTACCCCCTAGTAATGGCTCGTGTTCGCACACCCGCTATGTCTCCGAGCAATGGCGTTTGGCCCAAGCTCCATACTGTTGCCCTGGCAATGGCCTGATATGCCGTCCCAATCTCTGTTCCCTAACATCGGTCTGAAGATCGACAACCCTCTTCTGTTCCCCCAGCACCGAAGGACTCGAGGAAGACAGTAACATTGGGAGGTTATGATCGCAGGTTGGAGAGAGAGTGAATGAGATTGGGGAAGGCAACGACAGTGGGATTGAGTGTGTAAATGGGAAAAGGAGAGAGAAATAGCAGTGCAGTGTGAGAGTGGGAGGGATATATGGAGGGAGAGGGACAAATGGAGCAAGGTGAATTCTGCTGAAAGCCAAGTTGGAGTGGGAGATCCAGAGGTGAAAGTAAGGACGGAGGGAGTTAAACCCAGCTCCTGAGCTCAGAGCGCGGTGCCCACTCCTTCCCTGAGAACCAGGACTTGGGGCTGAGTCTGTCTCTCTCCAGCTCAGCTTCTCCAACACAAAGACACACAACAACATCGGTCACTCTGCTGCTCGGCACGCTTTAATCAAAATTTTTATGTTTTACAAATGGAAGTGATGAATACAGTCAGTGGGATGGTGCCTTTTCTCACTGGCCCCTGAGTTGTGAGAAGCATTGAAATGTGTCTCTGTACCCCCCCTGTGGGATAAAGATGGACAAACCAGCGCTACCCTCAGTCTGTTACCATAGTGACAGGCTGCAACATCGCTGAAACATTGAACTGAAATGAGAAAATCCCGGATGGATTGATTAATGAGGGAATTTGTTGGATGGATGGATTTGGGTGAAGGGATATTTCAGTACATTCTTCAGCTGCTGCCTGAACTTAGTCTGGGTCACGGCATAAATTGCGGTGTTTGTGCAGCAACTGAGGAGCTGCAGCATGAAGCCCAATTCTAGCAGAAAGAGATGGAGATACACAGACCGATACCCAATCGACCACATCCGACTCCATAGACAAAACAGCATTAACGGTGACCATAACAGGATGAAATTGGCCGAGATCACAAACAGTAAAATGATGGATTTTTTTCGGTTTCTCATTTCTGTGTCAGACTGAGCGTCTCCATTGGTGTGAGCGCGGAGTCTCCTGCGGGCTCTGCTGGTCACTAAAATGTGTCTGACGGTGAGAACATTGAGCAGCAGAATCAGGAGAAATGGGACACACGGGGTTAGAATGTAGTGGAGGAACTCGATTGCGACCCAGACAATGGAGAATAGAACAGCTTCTGTAAAAGCACAAAACCAGGGGGTGTTCAGCAGCCCATAATGATCCGTGAGCATAAAATACCATGAAATGTCCTTTAAACAGCTCAGCACAGTCACTGCTCCCAGAACCACAGCCGTCGTTTTCTCACTGCAATATTTACGTTTCAGCTTCTGGCAACAAATGGCCACAATCCGATCAAAGGTGAAAGAGACGGTGAATTAAACAGAGCAGTCAGTGGCTGCATAAAGCAGGATGGCGTGGATATTACACACGGGGACGGAGTCCATCAGGAAATAAAACTGCTCCCAATAAACAATGGGAATGTGTCTCAGGATCAGGTCGAGGATAATGACCAGGACATCCGCCGCTGCCATGGCCCCCAGGTAACGTCTGACACATGGAGACAATCCACAATCTTTATAAAGCAGGACGTAGATGGTCACTACGTTAACTGTGAGAAAGGAAAACAATACCATTATCCATCAGCCTGGAGGCAAAGGGACCCGTTTGATCGGGGATCCAGTGGGATTTTTAAATGTGTCTCTGTATTCAGGGATTTATTAAAATAATTGGAGCTGGAATAACAAATGGGAAGGTCGGAATTACTGACAAAAATGTGACATAAACCACAAGAAACTCTCCCTCCGCAAACACACAGAGACACATCCATAAGGACAGATGGTTTCTAGAATATTCCCACACACTGGGAATCACTCGACAGCAGACACAGGTCACTCCTTCCCAGTTCCTAATACGGAGCGTGAAACATTGCTGTCCTGAAGGATTCTCTCCCAGTTTCCTGAAGACAGACGGAGTTTGGGAATTTCTGTCTTTTGGTCTAAATTGTGGTCCATCCTGTGTCGGGAAGGAATGTAAACGCAGGGAAAACGTATTCACCACTTTAACTGCCTGAGGGGCCTTAGGAACAGTGTCTCCTTCTCCCTGGAACGGGATCTCTTCCCTCGGGGTCTTATCATTTGTTCAATTCACTGACGTCCGGACGTTCACAAACAATGTCAGGGACAGAACGTTCCGGGGAATGTCAGTTATAGAATGTCGGGAACGGAACATTCCGGGGAATGGCAGTTATAGAATGTCGGGGGCAGAACGTTCCGGGGAATGTATGTTATAGAATGTTAGGGACAGAACGTTCCGGGGAATGTCTGTTATAGAATGTCAGGGACGGAACGTTTCGGGGAAACTCCGTTTTAGAATGTCGGGGGCAGAACCTTCCACGGAATGTCAGTTATAGAATGTCGGGAACGGAACATTCCGGGGAATGGCAGTTATAGAATTTCGGGCAGAACTTTCTGGGGAATGTCAGTTATAGAATGTCGGGGATAGAACATTCCGAGGAATGGCAGATTTAGAATGTCAGGGATGGAACGTTCCGGGGAATGTCAGTTATAGAATGTCGGGGACAGAACATTCCGGTGAATGTCAGTTATAGAATGTCGGGACAGAACGTTCCAGGGAATGTCAGTTATAGAATGTTGGGGACCGAACTTTCCGGGGAATGTCAGTTATAGAATGTCGGGGACGAAACGTTCTAGGGAATGGCAGTTATAGAATGACAAGGACAGAACGTTGCGGGGAACCCCTTGACATGTCCATCACCTTCCCCCCTTACCCACCCCTCCAACATGATATACTGTGCCTGGACACACTGTCACATTAATAGGGTGAGGGACGGAGGGTCCAATCTCAGGAATTGGAACTAAAGGCATTGCCAAATCAGCTGAAATGGTTAGATATACCACATTCTCAATCCACCTCACAGAACCAGCCCAGACGCCATCAACCCGGAGGAGATATCTGTTCACCGTGGAACACTGTGTAGACCAGGCCAGTGTACTGCTCAGTGCAATCCAGCAATCTGTCCACATTCATCCATTGCACTGGTCAATACAATCCAGCAATCTGTCCAGCAATCTGCACTTATCTTCATGTCACAGCACTTATCTTCAAAGACAGACGAGACATCTGTCCAGTACGGGTAGCCGGATAGAGACAAAAAAGCTGCAGATGCTGGAATCCAAAGTAGACAGGCAAGAAGCTGGGAGAACACAGCAAGCCAGGCAGCATCGAGAGGTGGAAAAGTCGACAATTCGGGTGTAACCCTTCTGCACGAATCCTGAAGGTGGGCGACACCTTAAACATCCAATTCCACACCTCCTGATGTTGCCTGGCTTGCTGTGTTCCTCCAGCAAGTATTCAGCAGGGGAAGTAGTGCAGACCACAGTAGTGCAGTGATCTATAAACCCGGACTAGATATCTGTCCAGCACGGGGAGCTGTGCAGACCACAGCGGAGCACTAATGTGTAAACCTGAAACAAATATCAATCCAAAATTAGGAGCTTCACAAACCACATCGTGGCATTATGTATAAACCTCAACCGGATAGTCTGACCAGCACAGCAATCTGTGCAGTTATCAGCCATGAATTATTCTGTAAACCAGGAGCAGTTACCCTCCCAACATGTAGGACTGTGTACCCCACCCCAGTGCATTGCTCAGTAACACTGTGTTAGATCCCTGCCCAGTATGGGGAAACTCGCAGCCCATGCTCGAAGTGACAGGATATGCCGCTCCCATCCATTTACAGCTCCATATCTCCATTGTTGCCCTTACAAGGGGGTGCTGTGGGTGTGAACATCACTGCCAGGGAGAGTAGGTGGGAGAATCAGTTTAAATATCACCACATGGGAGGGGTTTGGGAAATAGACAGAGATGGGGAGACTGAGGGGCAGTATCATGGAAGGATGTGTTCCCAGGTTTCAGAATGCTGAAATGTAGATACTTCGATAGCATCCTGTAACATGAACCTGTCTTCCCAGGAAAGATGGAAAAAAGGAAACTGCTGCAAGGTCAGATGATACAACAGCTGCTGTGTGGTTTTGAAACGAAGTTTATGTAACTTTAATAAGCATCTTATTGAAGCAGTATATTGCTATAGAGTTGGAGTCAGTAACTAAGTGGTTAAGAGATTGGGTGTCTCAGAGTTGTGAATAGTTGATGTAAAATGTTCACTTTCAGAGTGAAAAAATAAATTGCTGTTTTTGTTTAATCAGTGGAATTTGGGAGTTCTCTGCCATTCATGTTTTAACAGTTTACGAGGTAAATTCAGCATTTCTTTATGTTTAGTTTAAATTACCAGATGAGCTTCACACCGCGTCCTAACCTTTCCCGTGTGTGTATCTGTGTGTCTCTGTGTGGGGCAGGTCTGGCAGTCTCGGTGGTGCTCAAAGTGATGAAATGTCACCCTCTGCTGGCCTCCCCACGCCACTACACAGGCATTGGCAGAGGGTGAAAACCAAGAGGGATTCAGTCAGAGCGGGGGAGGGAGATGGCAGCTGCTCACAGCACCATCCAAACGGATGTCTTATCCATGTACTGATCTGAATGTCCTTCAAACGTTGTAACTGTCCCTGCTTTCACCACTTGCTCTGGGAGTTCATTCCACACACAAGCCAGATTCTGTCTAAAATAATTATGTCTCATGACTTTTGTAAATATTTTTCCTCTCACCTTAAAGTATCCCTCAGTTTTGAATCCCCAACTCTATGGAAAAAACCATCAGCCCTTCAGCTTATCTGTATCCATCATTATTTCATAAATCTCTGTAAAGTTATTCCTTAATCTCATACTCTCCAGTGAATAAAGTTCCAGCCTATCCAACCTCTCTTTATAGCTCAATCCCTCCTTTCCCAGCAACATCCAAGTTAATCTCTTCTGAACTCTCTCTAGCTTAATAATATTAACGTCAATAATATCAAAGTGAATAGTCAAGGTGTTTCCTAAGGGTACGGGGAGTCCAAAACTAGAGAGCACGGGTTTAGGTGAGAGGGAAACATTAAAAAGTGAGCTGAGGGGCAGCGTTTTCACCCAGAGGGTGGTTGCCTATGGAATGAGCGGGCAGGGTGACCAAACTGGGCACAGTATTCCAGAAGATGTCTCACCAATATCCTATACAACCTCAACATTGACATCCCAATTCCAATACTCAAAGGTCTGAGCAATGAAGACATGTGTGCTAAACACCTTCTTAACCACACTATCTTTATAAGAAGGGCTCATGCCCGAAACGTCGATTCCCCTGCTCCTTGGGTGCTGCCTGACCTGCTGCACTTTTCTAGAAACACATTTTCAGCTTAACTATATGAGATGCCATTTTAATGAATTATACCTAACGGCCGCGGTCTCTGTCCTTCAAGAATGCCAAAAGCCCTACTTTTAAGTGTATAGGTCCTGCTCTTGCTTGATTTACCAAATCCAATACATCGCATTAATCCAAACTAAACTCCATCTGCCACCCCTCAGCCCAGTGTGTGATATTACTGCCTTCACACCCTCCCCCTTCAACTTTAAAATGCCCAGCCCTCTCCAAGAAGCCTGCACACTCCGGCCTTGATTTTCGCAAAGACCCTGAGCTTGGTTTGCCTTGTGTGGTTAGTGGGAGGTGGGACAGATTGCAGACACAGTCAGTGGGGAGGAGAGGCTGGATAGTAATCAGCGGCCAGGAATCATTTCATGGGTTTAGGAAGAAGAGAGTCGCACGTTAGTGTTCGGTAAGAGTGATCGGTGTTTTATGACCAGAAATTAAGCTCTTCCTTTGTCTCTGTCGTTCAGTGATAAATATCTATTTGAGACCCTTCATTGGGCAGAGTGTGTCTGCAGGATTTATTTCCCTAATATTGCAGATAATAGCAATTAAAGATGTTCATAGTAAATTTCGATGGCACAGCACGTACACTCAATATCCTACAGTTCTGACAAATATCTTGCATTTATTTAACAATAAAAGTGTTGTTTGTAATTCAGTAATGGTCACCTGATAATAATAAATCCACACCGAGCTGAAAGCAGGCTCTAAACTATGACCCAAAATCTGGGTATGGTAGTGTAGTGGGTAGTGTCCCTGTCTCTGAGCTAGAGCTCTGGATTTGATTCCAATTCCTGAACTTGCGTGGTAGTGATCCTAGATCTGGACTAGAAGGCCTGGATTCAAGTCCTGCCTGTTGCAGAGGTCTGTCACAGCATGTCAGGAAAGGCTAATGAGCAAACACACAGGAGAATATTCTTGCAGCTTTATGGATATTGCTGAGTGATGCTAGTATCCCTACCTCCGGGCACAAAGGTCCAGGTGTAAGTCTCACAGAAGTCTCTCATGATACATCTGAACAAACTGGTTAAAATGGATTTAGAATTGCGACTTGATGGAGGTGTTAGTATTGCATTTCAGAATTTAGGCCCAGGATGACTGAAAGTACAACCATTCGTGTTGATTGGATTCACATTTCGCCGCAGAAGCGGTTTATAAAATCAGAATGGTCATGGATAGGGTGAGTCGTCAGGGTTTTTCCCCATATTAAGGACGTCTAAAACTAGAGGGCATTGGTTGAAAGTGAGAGGGGAAAGGTTTTGAAGAGGCCTAAAGGGCACCTTTTCAAATAGAGGGTGGAGTGTGTATGGAATGAGCTGCCAGAGAAAGTGGTAGAGTCTGGTACAAATATATCATGTAAAATGAATCTGGATGCTGACAGACCTGCTGAGCTTTTCCAGCCATTTCTATATTTCTTAAAAAATGCATTCATTTTAACAAAGGTATTATCAATAAATTAAACATTTACTTTTGTAATGACGCAGGACCTTGTAAACATATTTCAAATCGACCGAGATCATTTTCTGCTAAGAATATGGCTCTGTGCATGACAGCAGCAATGATGCACCTACATGGAACAGGGAATGTGATGGAGACATAGTTTGGGCAATGTACAAGGAGACCTCACATTGGTCCAGTTTGGGAGAGGATGACATTATTGTGTGATTCAGCTCAAAGAGGGAGAAAAGGTAATCTGCTCGAGAAGGAATTTCCTATTACATTCTCTCTCCTTCATTGTTCCTCATCACAGCAATGTGTGCGAGCTAAAAAAAAAACTCTACAGTCATCGTTGCCATTCTTATTTTTATAGAAACCCTGCAGTGTCGAAACAGGTCCTTCGACCCAACAAGTCCATATCAACCTTCCAAAGTGTAAACGTCCCAGACCCGTTCCCCAACATTCACCCCTGACTAATGCATCTAACAGAGCAATCCCTGATAATTTAGCATGATATCCTTGATAATACACCTAACCTACACAGTTTGAGCTGTGGGAGGAATCTGGGGCACCTATTAGAAGCTCAGACAGACACGGGGAGAATGCGCAAACCCCACACAGATAGTCGCCCAAGGCTGGAATCGAAACCACGTCCCTGGGGCTGTGAGGCAGCAGTGCTAACCACTGAGCCACCGTGCCACCTTTTAGGGAATCACTGACCCGAACTCACTGGAATCTCCTCACTGCCTAATGCAAAGGGAATTCAGCCAAATCCAACTTATCCAGGAAGAAATCCCATTACAAGCAGCTTGTGTGAGGAGAATATCTTCAGAAGCAGAATGACATTTTGGACAATCTCAATTTTTCGTTGTATCATGAGCTACACTAATACCTGGACAAAGATTTTTCAAGTTAAAATTCCAGAGATTTTGAACGTGTGCGTGTGTGTGTCTGTCTGTGTGTCTGTCTGTGTGTGTGTGTGTGTGTCTGTCTGTCTGTCTCTGTGTGTCTGTGTCTGTGTGTCAGTGTTTTTAGGAATATTGATTATATATTTGCAATACCCAAACACTTTGCAATTCTTCTTTCCATCATAGTTTGAGTAACATTGCTCTGGATCATAAACGTGTAGTCTTAGCAGATTAGAGAAACTAGCCTGACTTGTTCCTAAAACTAACCCTGACCTAGTCTGAGACCGATATGATCGGCCATATCACCAACCTGGTCACATTTAACATTTGTTGTGAGCAGTGGAGGAGTTGGACTAGAAAAGAAAACAGTGACCCAAAAAGCCGGGGAACTATAGACCGCTGAGCCTGATGTCAATGGTGGGTAAGTTGTTGGAGGGGGTTCTGAGGGACAGGATTTCCATACATTTGGGAAGGCAAGGGCTGATCTGAGAAGACAACGTAAATTTCTGCATGGGATATCATGTCTCATTAATTTGTCTGTGTTTTTTGAAGAGGTGACAAAGAAGATTGATGAAGGCAGTTTGGTGGACTTTGTCTACATCGACCTCAGCAAGATGTTCATTTAAAGAACAAAGAGCAAAGAAAATTTACAGCCCAGGAACTGGCCCTTCGCCCTCCAAGCCTGAGAAGATCCAAATGTACTGTCTAAATCTGTCGGTCAATTCCTAAGCATCTGTATCCCTCTGCTCCCCACTTACTCATGCATCTGTCCAGACGCACCTTGAATGAATCTGCCGTGCCTGCCTCTACCACATCTGCTGGCAACGCTCACCACCCTCTGTGTGAAGTACTTACCGCGTGAATCCCCCTTCAACATTCCACCTCTCACTTTGAAAGCCCGACCTTCCGTTATTGAATCCTTCAACCTGGGAAAAAAGCTTGTCTCTATCCAACCTGTCGAGACCCTTCATGATTTTGCAAGCCTCAATCAAGTCCCCCCCCTCAATCTCCTTTTTTCTAGTGAAAATAAACCTAACCTACTCAGCCTCTCTTCATAGCTAGTATTTCATTCTGATTGGTAGACAGATTAGTAAGTTTTAGTCACATTGGATACAGAAGAAGCTAGTCACAATTAGTTGAAGGAAGAGGGATATTTTTCAGAATGGAGGCTTGTGAGCAACAGTGTGCTGTAAGAATCAGCACTGAGTTCACTGCATTTCATCATTTATGTAAAGGATTTAGATGTGAATATTGGGGCCATAGTTAGTAAGTTTACAGATGACATCAGAAGGGTGGTGGAGGAGATTATCTCAGAGTACAACGAGACCACAAATAGATGGGACAAAGGGGCAAGGAGCGACGGATGACGTTTAATTTAGATAAATACCAGGTTTTGCAAACTAGGACAGAAATTATACACTTAATGGTAAGATCCTGGGGCGTGTTGTGAAACAAAGGGACATATGGCTGCAGGTATATTGTTCCTTGAAGATGGAGTCGCAGGTAGACAGAGTGGTGCTGAACACATTTGGCACATTTGCCTTAATCAGTCAGAGCATTGAGTATCGGAGTTGTGGTGGTATGTTGTATCTGTACAGGATGTTGGTGAGACAACTTTACGAAAATTGCGTACAAATCGGTTTTCTGCAGAAATCGCTTACACACAGATGTTCCAGGAGCTTTAGGGAGAGGTTGATTAGGTCGACGTGTTTCCCCTTGGAGTGTCAGAGATTGAGGGGTGACACTATAGATGTTTATAAAACCAGCAGGTGCATGGATATTTTGAACAGCCATGTTCTGCTCTCCAGGGTAGGCGAATCCAGAACTAGAGGGCATAGGCTGAAGACGGGAGGGCGAATGCTTTAGAAGGAACCTGAAGATAAATGTTTCACACAGAGAGTGATGTCAGAGGAAGTGCTGAAGGCGGTTATAATCCCACATTGAAAACGTATCAGAAAGAGGAGGGATATTGACCAAATGCTGGCAAACGAGACTGGATCAGATTTGATATCTGATCAGAGTGAACAGATTGGACTAACGGGCCTGCTTCCGTTCTGCATGACTCTCTGATTCTATAAGAAGGATGATTAATAATTCTGAAACGACCTTTCAAGTGGGAATTCTCTTCACTGAAAGTTTATCGTGCTTCCATGTTCACATTGATTGGAAGCTGCTTTAGTTAAATATTTGACAGGGAAGTAAGTCGCGGATATTGGGATACAGACATGAAAGTGGGGCTGAGACCACAATCTGATCAGCCACAATCTTAGTGTCTGGTGGCGAAGGGTCAAAGTATCTAATGACCCACTCCTGCTCCTCAGTCCCGTGTTTCTGTGTTCCATTCAGCCCCTCATACCTGATAGACAGGAGCAGTTGGAGTCCACTTATGCTATAACCTGGTGCACAGAAACAGAGGAGACCATTCAGCCCCTCAGACTATCCCACACGCTTTGAGATGATTTGGGAAATGTAATTGGAAAACCCAGACTGGGTATGAAAGAGGCCCCTCATCTCTATTTACAAAGCTTCCCCTCTCTGCAACTTGTGCTTCATTTGTTTGTCATGTTGTAGACCCAGATTCAGTGTGAATACAGCCCCTATACCGCACCCAGAGATGGCTCACAAAATCATCTGTTCTTCCTGACTGCAATATTCAATAACATAACATTCATGAAAATAACACTCACTAACTTTCCAACAACAGAATGTGAGAACATCAGAAACAGGGGCAGGTCGTTCACTCCCCAAGCCTGCCTTGCCCTTTACTAAAATCATGACTGATCTGCTCTTGGTCTCAGATCCTCTTCCATACCCAATTCTTCATCGCCCTCAACTCTCGGACAGGTCAATACACATCGACCTCCTCTTCAAATAATTTCAGTCATCTCGCTCCCAGAACACTCTTGACAACAGAAATCCTGACATTCAATCCCACCTGTTTGAAGAAAACACTCGCTGCTCCTATATCATGGCTTATTGATATGAACAAAATAGGTTGACTCAAGGGTTCAAGTAAAAATGATTGGCCCCGATATCAAGCCCGTGGTTGCCTTCTGTTGACATCAAGGAGCTTAACAAAACTGGACTTAATGAGAATCGGAGTAAACTCTCCAGTGTTTGGGGTCAAATATGGCACAAAGGAAGATGTTCATCATCTCAGTCCTGGGTCAGCTCTGTGGGAGATCCTCAGGGTAGCTTCATCTTCACAAACAGCTTCAGCTGCTTCATCAATGTCTCCCTGCCCCCACCCTCCACACTATAAGATCAGAAGTGGGGATGGTCACTGAAGATTCCACAATGTTCAGAACATTTGTCGCCCGTCAGCTCCTGAACTGGTCCCTGTCCATGTGCAGCAAGACCCAGACACCACTCAGGTTTGTGTTGTTAAAGAGTCCATAGCACTGCCTGGCACTGCACATTGCCACAGTAAAATAAGAGTTCATCCAGCAGCTCACGCTGGTTTCACAGAAATATCAGGAAGTCATTCAGCCCATTGATAGAATTAGAGAAGAACAGGAACAGACCATTCAATGCCTCCAGCCTATTACTCAAGAAGAGAAGGAGTCTGCTCTGATGGACCACACCCAGCGCCCCACGAAAATATTTGAAGGCAGTAGCCGCGACTCTTAACGTTTTCATATTTTAAAGGAAATGTAATATGTCTGTCCCAGATGCAATGTGAATGGTCAAACTACTCGGTGTGAAGCAAAACACCATTTATTTAACCACGGAAGATAAAATGAAACCAAAGAAAGAGGAATTTAGAATAACGTAATTCTATTGGACAAGTTAACAGAATAATAGATCGTGGAGCGATTACTAATGAACGGTTCCAAGAAAGGAAAATCGCATAAACACAGCCCCTGGCGAAAAGAAATATTCAGACACAGAATGTCACAAACATTTTTCCAATCCAGGAGTTAAAAACAGCAGCAAGAGAAAATTGAGAGAGAGTAGCAGCCAGGAGACATTCACTGAAGCTTCCATCTCTGTGGTGACCCCAATAGTTTCTGATGTTGCTGAGAAACCAAAACCCAGAGATCCTAATCTGTGAGACTTGACCACACCCACTCAAGTTGTATTAAAATAAACCCAAGGCCTCCCTTGCTGTTTATCCAGTGGTCTTAATTAGCCAGCTTGGTAACGATCATTAAATCTCTCTCTTAAAAGAAACCAGGACAAAATAACCTCTTAAAGCTGCAGCATCATCACACTTGTCAGTACATCGACCTGCAAACAGGAATCGGAGGTAACCAGTCAGACCCTGTCCAACCGGACAAGGAAGAAGTCATTCAGTCCTTTGAGTCAATTACACAGAAACAGAATGAGGCCATTCAGCCCCTTGAGTCACTTATACAGGAACAGTAGTAGGCTATTCCCACCTCAGTGCACTTACACAGGGGCAGAATAGGGTAATTGATGCTGATCCTGATGAATGGCTTATGCCCTAAACGTCGACTCTCGCGCTGTGCTTTTCAAGCAAACCACTCTCTACTCTGATCTCCATCATCGATAGTCCTCACAGTCTCCTAATTGATGCCCTAACATGAACAAGTGGAGCAGAGGCTGCACAGACAGACTGTTCCACGGTATTCCTCCTGGCTCCGTTGCTTATGATACATACGTTGGACTTTAACGTGGTTTTCTGGCAGTGAGTAGGGAAGCCATCTGTCTTGTGTGAAGTCTCAAGAAAACATCTTGAGACTTGAGTCTCTGAGGTGACAGCCTGGTGTTCTCTATGTAGGGCGGAAGCTGGTGGGATTGGCGACCTGTTTCAGATGGAAGGTATTGTGGCTGCTGTTAGAGATTGTGAATAACATTACGTTCAGTACGGTTTCACACGTCGACTTCACATTATTGTGGGGAGAGTTAATTAAGGCATATAAACTATTAGAAAAGTAACGTTAGACTGTTGAATGGACTCTCTAAGTTCAAATAATGCTGATCGTATTCATGTTGATCTTATCTAGTGCATGTTCTGTGCAATGTAACCTGCATGCCTACTCTGTCCAAGTCTATTTCCACCCTATGATCTGTCTGGCCATGCTTACTATGATCTTCCTCCACTGTTCATCAATAAAGTATTTCCCTGTACTGAGGTACACGTGACAATAAATCAAACCAATCAATCCTGGGTAAAGTATGGAATTTCTCACTCTATCAATGGTTCTTTTGGAAATAAGTGATCGTTGCCACTCCTCTTGTTTCAGCATCACAATTTCTTCATCTCTCACAGCTCTACAGATTAAACACTCAGCTTCTTCACTCTGTCCTCATGTTACCATCATCTGTGTCTGTGGTCAGAAGATCATTCCTTTCAAAGGAGATCAACTCTGTCCCAAATGCTCCCTCAGCAAGGATCTACAACAGCTGGAATGTGGCTTTAATTATGTACGTGAACCATCTTACAATGAAGGACAGCATACCATTGACTGCACCCATTACTATCACATGGTTTGATTCAGAGCAGTCAGCATAGACTTTTGAGTGGGAGATCATGCTTCCTAAATTTGTTAGAGTTCTTTGATGAAGTGACCAGGAAGGTTGATGAGGACAGAGCGGTAGACATAGTCTCTATGGATTTCAGTAAGGCCTTTGATAAGGTTTCACATGGCAGGTTGCTCTGGAAGGTTTCATCACGTGGAATGCTGGGGGAACTGGCCAATTGGACACACAGTTGGCTTGTTGGTAGGTAGTAGAGGGTTTAGCGGAAGGATGCTTGTCAGACTGGAGGCTAGGTCCATGGCTGTTTGTTATCTATTATTTGGTTGATAATGTACAAGGTATGATTTGAAAGTTTGCAGATAACACTAAAGTAAGTGGGATCGCGATCAGTGAGGAGGTTTATCAGAAATCGCAGCAGGACATTAATCAGGCGGATAAGTGGCAAATGGGATTTAATATAGATTTAATATAGGTTTTGCATTTTGGAATCTCAAATCAAGGTAGGAGCTTCATGGTGAATGGGAGGATCTTCAAGGGTGTAGTGGGCAGAGAGACCTTGCGTTCAGGTGCACGGTTCTCTGAGAGTTGAGTCACAGATAGACAGGGCAGTGAATAAGGCTTTTGGCACATTGGCCTTCATCAGGCAGGATATTGAGTATAGAAGTTGGGAATTTATGTTGCAGTTACACAGGACTTTGTTCAGGCCGCAGTTGGAGTACTGTGTTCAGTGTTTGTCAACTTGTTATAGGGAGGATGCTATGAATTTAGAAAGAGTGCAGAAGAAATTTACAAGGACGTTGCCAAGACCGAATTGTCTGAGTTAGAGGGAAAGGTTGGGCTAGCTGGGACATTTTCTGTAGCATGTAGGAGACTGAGGGAGTCCTTATAGGGCTATATAAGATAGAGCTGGATCAGGTTAATGCTCTGAGTCTTTTTCAAGTTTAAAGAATTGTGGACGAGAGGGGATCAGTTTAACGTTAGAGGAGAAGGAATAAAAGGGAACCTGAGGGGCCACTTCTTTACACAGAGAATGGTACATAGATGAGTTGCCAGCAGATATGGTTGGGGGGGAGGGTACATTATTAACATTTCAATAGCATTTGGATAAATATGTGGATAGGAAAGGATTAGAAGGATATGGGCCAACTGCAGGGAAATGGGGTTAGCGTGGATGGGCATTTACAAGGTAAAGTCGAACTCCTCTTTTAATTAAAGCCTAACACCCAGAAAAGCTCGCCTCACATCGTAATCTATTAAAATATGAGTGACACAGATATCCTACATTCTATTATTTAACAAATTTAACAAGTTTATTTCTTATCTTTAATAGTGAATACTAAACAACAACTATTCACAAATACAAGCCCCTCTTTTCGTAGCTACTTACTATCCGACTCCAACTCTGTAAAAAATATGTGTTCCAATCACTCACATATTAATCATTACAATCTCAAGACGACGCAGTCTCTATCTTCCCCGCTATGTTCACTCTTCCAGCTGCTGATCTCCCTGGGTCATGTTTCTTTTACTGCAAGTAGCTTTTACATAGACATGCATCTTTGATAGAGAGTGTTTGAGATGGCCAGTTAGCACTCCTGCTCTACAGAAATTACTCTGCTACTGTATGGCAGTGGCTCTCCCTCTAGTTCCAAAATGCTAGATTTATATACACCCCATGATATAATTTGATTGCTTTCCAGGTGTCCAAATAATAATATTCAAATTCCGTTGCCTTCTGGTATCCTGAGCGTTATTTTACCTCTTTGGTTGTATTTGAATTGTTGTCAAAACAGCAACCAAAACTCTGGTATCCATTTCCCAGCTAATGGTGACATGTGGAACAGACTGACCTTGAGCTGGCATCTGTGGCTTTACTTTCTATTCAGCAAAACCCATTCTGTCTTAAAGTGACCTGACATGCTTTCGGCTTCATAATACCTCGCTCCTTCAGAAAAAAAACAACAACCAGCAGAATGAAACGATGTCTTCATTTGTTTTCCTCTAACTCATAATCCCATTATTATGAATTACAAAAGTATTAATCTCAGCGATACCATACATATTAATTCTGTACACATATATAACATTGCAATAAGTTAAATCTTATCTAAACGTTTTTCCTTTAAATCGGTGATAACACATCTGCTATCACATTTTAGGACCCACAGCATGTACATTTTAAGTTTAAAGTCGGTAAGATAAGACTCCAATGACATAGTCTCATATTCTGGTCTTTAAGTATTCCAAAAAATGCGAGAGGTTTGTCGTTGTCCACAATCATCTCTGACAATTTGTTTGGCATATAAACATTAAAATATTGTCAGTCCAGTGCGAAATTTAATCTTTTTTTTTCAATAATGGAGATGTTGTATTTTTTCTCTGGTAGATATTGAGTTTTTTCGACAAGGAGCCAATTGACCTTTCAATTCCATCAGCATCTTTCTGTATCAATACATCTCCGAGCCCTATATCTCTAGTATCAAATACAATTTTCAAAGGGTTTCAGAATGTTTGGTGCAGCTAAAACTGGTGCGGTGATTAATCCTGCTTTAAAATTCTCAAATGCCTCCTGGAATTGTTCTGCCCACCAATTCTGTGTTCTTCTTTAATAAATCCATCAGTGGTGCAAATACACTGCTAAAGTTTGCAATAAACTTCCAATAGAATCCACTCAGTTCCAAACATCGAAACACCGCTTTCTTCGAGGGTAGTCGTGTAAATTCCTCAAAGCCCTTCATCTTTGTGTTCCATGGGGTCAACCTTCCATGTCCAATGTAATGTCCCAAGAACGTCACCTCTGCCTTCGCGAATTCTGTTTTCTTTAAGTTTATTACCAAGTTTGCTGTTTGTAATCGTTCAACATGCTCTGCCAACTGTAACATGTGAGCTTTCAATCATTTGCTAAAGATCACTACATCATACAGATAAACTGCACAATTTGTTCATCTGGCCACAACTCCGTTCCTGAGTCTTAAATGTGTCTGGAACGTTATTCATTCACATGACATTCTAACATTTTTGTCATATTCGATATCTTCACCAGATAGTTTAACTGACTCAACATTTTTTTAAATTTGAAAAGGGCCACTAAACCTGGCTTTGAAGGGATTTCCTACCACTGGTGGCAATACTAAAACGTCATCCCCACAGGAAATCATCAAAGTTTCAGAGTTTTTATCTGCCAGCTGCATCATTCTCCACTGTGCCGTCTTCAAGTGCTGTTTAGCTAACTCACCTACTCCATCCAATCTCTCCCTCACCCCAGATACATAATCCAAGTGTGAAATCTCCGCTTCGGTCCTGTCAGTTTATATTTAATTAATTTCAAAGGACCTCTCATTTCATATACGAATATTAACTCAAAGGAAGTAAACTGAGTGGATTTATTTGGGGTATCTCTAATGGCAAACAATATAATGGGATGCCTTTATTCCAATCATTCGGGTAATTCTGACAGTACGCTGTTAATATTGTCTTCAGCATCTGATGCCAACTTTCCAAGACTCCCTGGGATTCGGGATGAGATGCACTTGATTTAAACTGCTGTGTGCCGAAGCCATCCATGACGTCCTTAAACAGCTGCACGGTAAAATGAGACCCTTGGTCTGACTGAATCACACTGCATAGCTCACAGTGAGTAAAGAAAGCTACCAACTCCTCTACCTCCCTTTTTAGCCTTAACACCCCATAATGTACTTATCTCTGGAAATCGGGTAGACACATCCATTATGATGAGCAGATATTGGTTTCCAATTTTATTTTAGAAAGCGGAGCTCCACAATTAATCATAACCCACGTGAAATGTTTCTTCGAATAGAGGAATTGGCAACAAAGGTGCTGGTTTTAATACTGCCTGTGACGTACCTACCATTTGGAATATATGACATGTACAACAAATATTAACCACGTCCTTGTACATTCCAAGCCACTAGAAATGCTTTAGCCTGAGTCTTCTGTGCAACAACTGCTTTGGCTTTTTCTTTCGGATTTCCTTCCTGTTGGAACTTATGACAGTGGGATCATGTTACAACATAGTCTGGAAAAATCCCTGGGTATTTTTCATTTAATTCCCCAGTTTCCTGGTCTTACTTTGGCTTCTCCACCACAAGAGGTGCCTCTCCCACGTTGGATCCAGCTAAATCATTCCAAAGAACAAACTGTATTCCTGGAACACTCTGTCACTCAATCTCTCTGTTACTTCCCCAACCTTGATTTGGCACTCCACCTAATGTTACACAAGAGAATGCTTAATTTCTGTCCCCATTCCACAAGTTATCACCCTCTTGAGTGACATGTCAGAAAGAGTAAAAATACTTCCATCTCTTACTATTAGAGGCTGAGGGACAGTGAGGACTGCAAATGCTGGAGATCCGATTTGAAAAGTTTGGGTGCGAAAAAGCACAGCATGTCGGCAGCATCCGAGCGGCAGGAGAGTTGACGTTTCAGGCATAAGTCCTTCATCAAGAAAGTGGGAGGTAAGGGAGGGGGAAAGGGCTGAGAATTAAATAGGAGGGTGTGGTTGGAGCTGGGTGGAAGGTAGCTTGGAAGGCAATAAGTAGATGCAGGTGGGGTGTGATGGTGATAGGTCGGAGAGGAGGGTGAAGAGGATAGGTGGAAGGACAGCTGAAACCGTCAGCTGAAACAGCACCAACGTTGTCTTCACCAATTCCCAAATCGCCCCTCCGCCAACCTTATCCCAGATCCAAACGTTAAACTTAGCTCTGCCCTCTGAACTGTTCTAACTGTCCATCTTCCTTCCCACCTATCCACTCCACCTTCCCCTCTGACACATCACTGTCACTCCCACCAACATCTTCCTATCACCCTCCCAGTGACCCTCCAACAAGCCCAGCTCCTACCCTCGTATTTATCTTTCAGCCCCCTTGTCCCCCCGCCACATTCCTGACGATGGGTCTATGCCTGATATGTCGATTGTCCTGCTCTTTGGATGCTGCCTGATCTGTTGTGCCTTTCCAGCTCCTCACTTCTCAACTATTAGATACTGAACAGATCCCGTATCTTGCAAAATTATAACTTCTTGTCCTCCCCCTACACCCCATTTTTTCTTAGTAAGGTTTATCTACGGGGGCAAATTCTTTATAGAGATCAGGCACTGACTCCATACACAGCCCCTGTCTAGGATATACACTCTCCTGCAGCTCCTTGCTCTACTTGGGGTCTCCTTTACCAGGTTCACTAATACTGGCTTAAACGCTTTTACCACATCTTTTGCCAAAGTGTCTTCCTTCAACCCCCAGCACTGTGTGTCCCATCTTACAGCAGTGAAAACAGATTTTCCCAGTACCCTTCTTAAACCATCGGCACTGTAATTTTATGTGTTCCACTACGTTATAATGAGAACACCTGAGGCCTTTCACCTCCTTTAAAACCCTTTGGGCTTCTTTTTTCACCTGTGGTAAACAATTGCCAGTGTACTTTATTCTATGTTTCGTAGTGTAGGATCTCCCCTTCTCCCAATTTCTCTCCCTCACAGGATGAAAATCCTCCCAGAAGCTAAATTTCATCTCATGCACCAATGCATACTTAACTGCCATTTCTGCTGCGCTTCTCACATCTTGAACTTCCTGTTCATTCACATGAATTCTTACCATCTCTGGAAGTGAGTCTTCAAACTCGTCCAGCAGAATAATCTCCCATCGGGCCTCACAGGTCTTATCCATTTTTAAGACCTGCTCCCACTTATCCCACTTTCAAACCCAATATAACTCAGACCTGATTCCGTCTGTATATTTCTGAACTGCTGTCTATATTCTTCTAATAACAATTCATAAGCACTAAAAAAAGCCTGTTTGACATGTGCACAATCTCTTGCTCCCTCATGTGACAGCACTGCACATCCCTCTCAAGCTGTGCCAACCATCTTAGTCTGAACTAGCATTACCCACATGTTCACTGGACACGCCAACTGCCGAGCCAATTTTGCAAATTAAATTAAAATAAGTTTTTGGCATTTTTGTCACCGAAATATGGCAATGTATTAATATAGTTGTATACATCCCTACGTTCTCCCTTCATCTTATTCCTGCTAATTTAACTTTCTTATCTAATTCCAACTTCTTAATTTCAAATTCTCCTTCTCTTCCTTTTCCTCTCTTTCTCTTTCACTATCTTCTCTCTCTCTTTCTGTCTCCCTCTTTATCTTCTAACTCCAATCTCCACTTGCAATTTAAGTCTTTTCTAACTCGACTGCAGTTGCCTGCTTCTCTGATACACCAGAGTACTTGACCAACTCCATTATGATTATAGATTTCCTTATATCCCTGGTGAAATCCAATTCTAATCTACATGTTAATTCTAAAAGTATGCCCTTCCTTTGTCTTTCTACACTTTCTTGGCAAATTTGGGAATCATCTTCAAACTTCAGAACATCTTTAGTAATGTTAAAAGCCATTTCTTTTAATTTAACCAACCACAATGAAGCAAAATTAAATGAATTTTGTCATCTGTTTTACGTGAGGATCTAGGTCACTAACTGCCAAGTGATGGGATCTGCTGGGACCTTTTGTACACCAAATCTGTTCAAATCCCATAGGACAATCCCTCAAACCGTTATGATGTCGATGTCGAACTCCTCTGTTAATTAAAACCACACACCAAGAAAAGCTCACCTCGCCTCTAACTCTGTTAAAACATGAGTGACAGAGAGGTCCCAAATTCCACTATTAAATAAAGAAAAAAATACCCATTTATTAGTGTGCAAGTTAGCTCGCTGAGCTTGAAGGTTTGTTTTCAGATGTTCCGTCACCATGACGAGGTAACACCATCAGTGAGAGTCTCTGATGACCCACTGGTGGTATGTCTCGTCTTTCTATTTATAGGTCTTGGTTTCTTTAGGTGCGTGATGTCATTTCCAGTTTTTTTTTCTCGGGAAGGCAGATATGATCTAAATTGATGTGTTTATTGATGTACTTCTGGCTAGAATATCACGCCTCTAAGAGCTTTCCTGCGTGGCTTTGTCGTAGTAAGTATGTGTTGTCACAGTCAACGTGGTGTCCTTCTTTGTCTGTATGAATGGAAACGAGTGATAGTGGGTTATGTCTTTTGGTGGTCAGATGGTGTTCGTATGTCCAGCTAGCAAGACAACAGGACAGTTTGAAATGGAGGATAAATGATTTTATAAACACTGTTTAATCAAGTGTGTGTTCAGATAAGGAAGATTGTTCATACGTGTACAACACGTTCTGAATGAACAACGGATACACAGTTAACCAAAAATGATGCACATGATTTCTAACATTTATAAAGCATTAAAACATTATTTCATCCTCAACTGAAGTGATACCTTCCCTTTCTCTCAACGTTCCCCCTTTCCTTTGATTCCCAACTCTATCTCTCATTCTTATCAGGATGTGTGTAATAAATTCTTGTTTCTCGTATCCCAACTTATTTCAGTTAAGCTCCTTTCTACCAGCAATTAAATATGTTGGCTTGCTGTTTTTTTTCCCCAAAACTAGTGTCTGACATATGATTGGAGATAAAAGTTCTGGCATTAGACCCAGCATTTGAACATATTGCTCAGTTGTACATGCACTGTACAAAGGACCACAAAACACAAGAATTGATAAAACATTGAGGGCAGTACATCTACTTCTTTCGATAATGTAGTTTTCTCATTTTTCACATCTCCATATCTATATCCTCTCTCTCGTTCTCCCTTTGCATCTAGGTAAGAAATCCACCAATTATTCTTCGTGGCCATCTCTCGAATCTCCTTCTTTCTGTCTATACCTAATGTTCTCTTCAAGATGTAATGTGCTTATAATTGAGCAATGTAACTACAAAGAAATGTGGGAGGAGCTGTCCAGAGTTATTTGGAAGGGGAGCTGAGCAGGAAAGACCATGGAGCAACAATGGCAGGAATTTCTGTGGATAATGCGGAAGATAATACCAGAAATTCAACCCCAAGAAGATGAAACATAATCATGGGAGGACAAGGCAACCATGAGTGATAAGGCATCAAACCAAAAGAGAAAACATACAATGTGCTGAAGATGATTGGGAATCCAGATAATTCATTGGCTCTGAAACTATATAACGCTGGCATCACTGCCACTCCAGAATTCTTACACAGAATGTGACAGATTGGAAGCAAGACCCGGGGAGAGAGACCCTCAGCAGAACGGGAGTTTGAAAATGGTAGTGTTTCCACATCAGCAATCAGGTTAGGCCACTGAGTGCAGGGCTGATGGGTGAATGGGTCTCAGTGAGAATTGGGGAACAGACAGCAGAATTGCATTGCAAATATTGCAGCTCGAAACTGTGTATTCATTTAGAGCAGTAGACCACAGCAGGAGAAGCAGACCTACATTCATGCACAACCTGTAACCTTTTGCCAGGATGACACCTCAGTCTGCCATTACCATCAACACCATCTATGGCTCAGTGACGAGTGTGGGTGAACATGTCAGAGTCAGAACCACATGAACCTTAACCTGATGCTAACTCATTAAAGCTACCGTACTTGACCAACAAATCTGAACGAAGTCCTGCAGTCCTGTCACATTTCATTATAAATAGTGATGGACGATGAAACAAATGACTGGAGGAGAGGGCTCCACAAACATCCCCATCCTAAATAATGGAACAGACCTGCACATCAGTGTCAAATAGAAGGATGTTTTATCTGCACGATCATCTGCCAGAAGTGTTGAGTCGATGATCCATCTCACCCTCATTATGATGCCCACAAAATCACAGATGCTAGTCTTCAACTAATTCGATTTGCTGCATGTGAGTGGAAGAAACAGCTGAACACAGTAGATACGACACAGACAATGGGTCCTGACCCCATTCCTGCAACAGGACTGAAGACTTGTGCTGCATAACTAGGCGTGTCCCTGGGGAAGCTGTTTCATTCCAGCTCCAACTCCGACATCTCCCTGGCAACGTGGAAAATTATTCAGCTGTGTCCCGTCCCCTAAAACGGGAATAATTACAAACTGACCAATTACTACCCCCTCAGTCAAATTGGTGGGAGTTCTTTTTGACAGAGCTAACAAGCACCACAGAAATAATTAGCTCAGTGTGGTTTCCGATAAGTTCCCATGTCGAGATGGTGCTGTTGTGGAAATGTCAATGGATTACTAATCCAGACCAGGCTAATACTCTGGCAGAGGGTGGAAGTTAAAACCAATTAATAAAATATCGAGATCTAAAACCTGGGGTTAGTAACACTGACCTTGAAGCCAATATGGATTGTAAATAGAATTTCCTTCTCCAATGTACTTTTAGAAAGTGAATCTCCCATGATTTCCTGGGCTGGCCTAAAACTGACTCCAAAGACCCTGACATGTGATAAACATTTCAATGGTCTCTAAAACGGCCAAGCAAGGCACTCATTTGTATCAAACGACTCCGTGGTTTGAAAGGATGAAACCGGACAGAACATCCGGCCTCAGCATCAGTGTCGGAAAAGGGAATGGGAACACAGTCCTGTCGACCCTGCAGAGACCTCCTTCCTCACATCTGAGAGCTTGTGACAGCATTTACAGAGCTTTCCCACAGACTGCACAGAAACAGCGGGAAAGAAGTAGGTCATACAACACATTGAGCCTCCCCCATTCTAGTTCATGGAAAAAATCTCCTCAATGCACTTACCCCACACGATATACATATCCGTTCATGTGAGTAACCTTCGGAAGCTATAAAATAGGCAGTGCAGTAGTACGTTTGGTCCATCGAGTTTGCTACACACCTCAATGAAATGATGGTTGGCCCTTCATTTCCATACCGTACTCCTGCTCTCCCACTATACCTTTACTGTCTCTAAATCCTTATTTATAATCAGTGTCTTGGTTTCCAGGTGCGAGCGAATTCCCCAGGATCCCCAGTCAGTGAGTGCAGTCATTTATTCTCATCACAATGCAGTGTGATCTGCCTGTACCTAATAATGTGGCCCCTTGTTTTAGACGTCCCAGCCAGGGGAATTATCATTCCTGCTTCCTGTCTGACTCACCCTGTCAGACTTTTGTATATTTCACTGATATGTCCAATCATTTTCCTAAACCCCATGGAATACAGGCCCAAACACCCCAAACTCTGCTCCCACAACAAGCCCGTCATCAAGATATTAGTCTGGTCATCCTTCACTGCTCTCTCTCAATGTCAGGTTTGTCCTTTATGAGGTACGGTGATCAAAACTGCCCACAATACTGCACAATGTTTGAGATGATGTCTCACCAAGGCCCTGTACAGCTACAGTAGGACACCCTTACTCCTGGACTCAAATCCCCCTGAAATGAAGGTCAACACACAATTTGTCTTCTTTACTACTTTCTGTTCCTGCAATATTGCTTTCAGTGACTGGTGTCCAAGGAGATCCAGATCCTTTTCAAGTTATAGCTCCCCATTTGCTGGTTCTGTCTACACTGGTCAGCTTGGCAATGCCATGCCCAGTATTGACTCCTGGTTGCAGAACTCGCTGCGCTGCATGGGCCTCAGAGGTTTATGCAGAAGGAAACAACAAAAAGGAACATACGTCCCAGTAGATCAACATGCTTCAACCAATCCCTTTCAAATGGTACACTGCCAATTTATCGTTTCAACCAAAGGGCACACCATCACCTCTATCCACATTGTTCTCCATCTGTCACGTATTTACCCATTCACTCCACTTGTCTTAGTCTTCGTGGTGCTTTTTTACATCCTCCTCACCCACTCACAATCCCACATCCGTTAGTGCTGTCAGCAGGCTGAGATATATTGTATCTGATTACAGCAACCAAATGTTTAAAGGGCATTGTGAACAGCTGGGCCCCAAGCACTGACCCCTGTGACACCTCAGCAACCGTCCTCTGTTAATTTCTATTTATTTATTTCGTGAATCTGGGTGTCACTGGCTGGGCCAGCATTTATTGTCTGTCCATAGTTGCCCTTGTGAAGGTGGTGGTGAGCTGCCTTGTTGAACGCTGCAGTCCACTTGCTGTGGTTGACCTCCAATGCCATTAGGGAGGGAATTCCAGGATTCTGACCCAGTGACTGTGAAGGAGCGGTGATATATTTCCAAGTCAGGATGGTGAATGGCTTGGAGGGGAACGTAAAGATGATGGTATTTCCATACATCTGCAGCCCTTGTCCTTCTAGATATACGTAGTCGTGAGTTGGGAAGATGGTATCTGAGGATCTTTGTTGAATCATTTCATTGCAGCATGTAGATAGTAAAACACTGCTGCTGCTGCTGAGCGTTGATGGTGGAGCATTGTGGATGAAGGGACAGTCAGACTGGTTGCGTTGTTCTGGATGGTATAAAGCTTCTTGAGTGTTGGAACTGCACTCATCCAGGCAAATTGGGAGTCTTCCATTACACTTCTGACTTATGCATTGTAGAAGATGGACAAACGTTTGGAAGTCAGGGTGTGAGTTACCCGCCGCAGTATTCCTAGTTTCTGATCTGCTCTTATAGTTACTGTGTTTATGTGGCGAGACCAGTGAGTTTCTGAGCAATGATTACCCACCAGGACTTTAATACTGGGGATTCAGTGTTAGTTACACCATTAAATGCCAAGGGGCAGGTTAGATTGTATTTTATTGGTGATTGTCACGGTCTGACATTTGCGTGGCCTGAATATTACTTGCCATTTGTCAGCCTGGATACTGTCCAGATCTTGTCGCACTTGAACATGGACTGCTTCAGTATCTGAGGAGCCATAAATGTTGCAGAACATTGTACAATCATTGGCGAACATCCCCGCTTTTGACCTTAAAATGGAGGGAAGATCGTTGATGAAGCATTCCGAAAGAAGTTTTCGGCCACTGCTCAAGGGACTCCGACAGACTTGGAGCTGAGTTAACTGAACTTCATCAACCATGACCATCTTCCTACATGTCAGTTATGAATCTAACCAGCAGGGACTTTGCCTCTGATACCCATTGATTCCAGTGTTGCTAAAGCCCCTGATACCACACTTGGTTGAAGGCAGCCTTGATTTAAAGGGCTATCGCTCTCACCCCACCTCTGGAATTCAGCTCTTTTGTCCATGTTTGAAGCACGGTAATGAGGTCACGTGCTGAGTGGCCCTGGTGGAGCCCAGACTGGGCGTCATTGACCAGGGTATTGCTGAGCAGGTTGCTGCTTAAAAGCACTGAGACCTTCCATCACTTTACTGATGATCGAGAGTAGACTGATGAAGTGGTATTTTGCCGGATTGGATTTGTTCTGCTTTTTATATACAGGAGATACTTGGGTAATTTTCCACATAATCAGGAAAAGCCATTGTTGTAACTGTGTTGAAACAGTTTGGCTAGGGGAGTGGCAAGTTATGGAGCACAAGTTTTCAGTACGATTGCCAGAATATTGTCAGAGTATGGACCCTTTGGAGTATCCAGTATCTCCAACCATTTCTGGATATCGCGTGGACTGAATCGAATTGGTTGATGACTGGTAATTGAATTGCTGAGGACCACTGGAGGAGGCTGGAATGGATCATCCACTTAGCACTGCTTACTGAAGATTATTGCGAATGGACCAGCCTTATCTGCTACACTGAAATGCTGGGCTCTTCCATCATGGAAGAAGGGGTTATTTGTGGAATCTCTTCCTCCAGTGAGTTGTTTAATTTTCTCCACATATTTCTAGACTAAGTGTGGAAGGACTGCAGAGCTTAGATCTGATCCTTTGCTTGTGGGATGACTTAGCTCTGTCTATCACTTATTGCTTATGCTGTTTGGTGCACACGTTGTCCTGTTTGGTGCCATCACCAGGCTGACACCTCATTGTCAGGTATGCCTGGTGCTGTTCCTGCCACCCTGGCCACTCCATTGAACCAATGAGGATCCTCTGGATTGATGGTAATTGTTGCGAGGGGGATATACCAGGCCATGAGGTTGTGTGGTGTACAATTCTGCTCCTATAGATGAACCACAGCACCTTATGGACACCCAGACTTGAGCTGCTAGATTTGTTCGAAGTCTGTCCTATTAAGCACCGTGATAGTACCACCCAGAATGGTGGAGGCTATTCTCAATGTGCAGGTGTGACTTTGTCTCCACAATGACTATGCGGTGGCCACTCTTACCGATACTGTCATGGACAGCTACTTCTGCAACTGGCAGATTAGTAAGTCTGTGGTCAGTATGTATTTTCCTCTTGTTGGTTCCTTCACCACTTGCCAGTCTAGCAGTCATCCTTTAGGACCCGGCCAGCTCGATCAGTAATGCTGTAGTTGAGATACTCTTGGAGATGGACATTGAAATCCTCCACCCAGAGTACATCTTGCATCCGTGCTACCCTCAGTGCTTCCTCCAAGTGTTGATCAACATGGAAGAGTACTGATTCATCAGTTGAAAGAGGCTGGTACATGGTAATCAGCAGAACGTTTCCTTTCCATGTGTAAACTAATGCCATTAGACTTCATGGGATACGGAGTCACTGTTGAGGACTCCAAGAGCAATTTCCTTTCAACTGTATCCCAATGTGCCACCACTTCTGCTGTATTCGTCCTGCTGATGAGACAGGAGATATCCGGGGAAGGTGATGGAGGGTCTGGGACATAGTCTGAAATAGATCACCCACTCAGTACTTCTGACTGAAGATTGTTGCGAATAAATCAGCCTTATCTTATACACGAAAGTGCTGGGCTCTTCCATCATGGAGAATTGGTTATTTGTGGAATTTCTTCCTCCAGTGAATTGTTTAATTGTCACAACGTTTCTTGACTAGCTGTGGAAGGACTTATACCTTACAGAATCATACCTTGCAGACTGTTGCTTGACGAGTCTGTTTATTTCTATTCACTGTTAACTGCCAGTTATCCCATTCTAGAAACATACCCATACATTAGCCCCAATCCACTAAGATTTGATTTTGCAAACTGGTCTTGGAGCTTTACCAAAATTTTCCTAAAAATCAAAATATTTAACATCCATTGCTTCTCTTTCATGTGTCTCCCAGTCTGTTTCTCAAACATAATTCCCATTTCAAAAATTATGTTAGTATTGTCTATGACCATTACTTTCAGCCCCAATAATTTCTCCTAAACAACTTACTTACTATGTTCGATGTTGCACGTACTCTACCATTTTCCTACACCAGACTTGGTTTTCCTTGTATTGTTTGAGATTGTTTGAAGACAGAACGGAGGTAGTGGCTTCATGGCTCTGCCAATTCCCTGTTCCCCATTCTCCATTCTCTTGTCTCAAACTGTAAGGAAACTGCATTTGTTTTCTCATATTTGTCACATTGACATGATTTAACAAGTTATTACCGTTCACTCTTATAACCCTTGGGAATATACTCTTCAGAAACTCATCAATTCTTGCCTTGATAATTGACCTTCCACACCATACACTCACAGGAGCATCGACTCTGTGCCTACAGAAGTACAGCACGATCTATATTAGTCCCACTTTCCTACAGCAGACACATAGCCTGGAATGTTATGACACTTCCAAGTGCTCGTCCAAGTACTTTTTAATTATTGTGAGGTTACCTGTGATGATTTCCCGCTCAGAAAGTAATCCCAGAACACAACACCCTCTCGGTGAAAAAAAATGTTTAAATCCTCAATGAACCTCAAACGTTTCACTTTAAAAGTGTGCTCGCTTGTTCTTGACCCCCTGACGAAAAGGAACATCTGCTGCCTATCCACCCTGTCCGTGTCACTCATAATCGTATCCTTCTGAATCACATTCCCACCACCATCCTTCTCTGCTCCCAAGTAAACAACCGGAGTTTAGCCAGCCTCTCTCCACAGCTGATATGCACCATCCTAGGGGACATCCTGGTGAATCTCCTCTGCAACCTCTCCAGTACAATCACATCCTTCCTGTAATTTGGCTCCCAGAAATACATACAGTACTCCATCATGGACTAAACAAAGTCCTGTATAGCATTTATAATCTATGCCCGATTAGGAAACACAACACCCAAGGTCCAATTCTCAACTAGCCCATTACCCTGTCCAGCCACGTTCAGGGATGTGTGGAGAAGCACACTCTGAGGTTACCAGTGTGCTGGCATTCATTGAGTCCCCTCCTGCCTGGTTCCTTCTCCCAAAGTGCATCACCTCATATTTATCAGGGTTACATTCTATCTGCCATTTATCTGCCCATCTGACCATTCCATCTGCATCTTCCTGTAACTTAAGGCTTTCCTCCTCACTGCTAACCACCCAGACAATATTTATGTCAAAAATACACTTCCTTATCATACCTCTTCCATTCGCCTCCTAGTCCCTTCCACATCCACATATTGTTTTAATGAATAACACAAATGATAGGGGAAAGGCACTGATCCCTGTGGTACACCAGGGGACACTGGTCTCCAGTCACACAAACAGCCTTCTCCCACCACACTCTGCGTTCTGCCACTAAGATCATTTTCGTTGTATCTTGTCAAGTTATCAATCATATCGTGAGGTTTTACTTTATTTTCAGTTTCCCAGGTGGAATTCTTTTCAAAGGTCTTCCTACAGAACAAAACAATCGACCACCTCAAACTAATGCAATCAAACCCACTGGAGGTGACTTCTTTCTGATAAGGTCATGATGATTATGCCTGAAATAACCTTGCAACTCTGATAGGAGTTAAATTTTCTCCTTCTCTCTTTTCTCCAGTAGTTTCCTTAACAGTGATCGAATACTCGCTCGTCTATAGTCACCTGGTCTATCTCTCCCACCCTTACTGTGAAGTGGAATCGTATTAGCAGTTCTCCAGTTCTCTGGCACGTACCCTATGGTCAGATTCTTATTAAAATATTCAGTCAGGGTCTTACCTCCCTTGATCCCAACAGCCGACTGTGATACAATTCTTTCAGACATCGAGATTGGTCCAAATTTACACAGAACAAAACCTCAAATCCCTGCTCGTATTTTGCATCAATCTGTTCAAGATTTTTGCAGTCCATCTTCTTGAATTCTGTACCTACATCCTCCTTCTCCCAAGTAAAATAGATGTGAAGGTGTCATGTAACAATCCATCAATGTTCTCCAGCTTGAAACACAGATTGCCCCTTTAGTTTCTAATGGACACTAACTGCTGATTATTATGTTCTATTTGTCCATGTAGAATATCGTGGGATCCTGCAGATCTCGCCTACTTGCACTTCTCCATGTCCCTCTGTTATTCAGTCCCCGCTATGTTTCTAAATTTCACTGCAGCCACCTCTCATGTTTTGAAACTCGAGATCACAGGCTGAGTTTCCACATCAGACAATCTTGCCATTTTAGGGATTAATCTGGATAATACCTTTTGCAGTTCTTATATCGTCAGTGTATTCTTTCTGAGATTGGGACTCCGAATGATACACAATACTCTAAGTTTAGTCTCACCAACACTTGATACAACTGGTTCACTACATCCTCTATATTCCAATTGCATTCACAAGAATGTAAACCTCATTTTTACTTTCCATTTGCATATGTTCTTCCCACTACCTCTCGCTTTAACATTTTTTTATGAGCTTACTCTCTAAGTTCTTAAAAAAGAGCTCCTAAATATCCAACTCCATGTTATCCATTGGTTCTTCATTGCCTAACTCTCCAAGAATCATCTTCAAACCATTCCCAAAAATGTTTGCCACTTCTGGTATTCCTTTCATCGATACATTATCATACTTGCCATGTATGTTATTACCTTTTAACTATCTAGTAGCATGTTCTTTGTAATCGAGTCCAACAGACACCCTACTGCGGATGACAAGTTAACTGGTTTGCAGTTCACCACTCTCCATTTTCATCCTTTCATAAACTGTTGGAGAATATTTATAACCTTTGCCTTATCCAGATTTCGGGTATGTGTCGGAAAATAAAGTGAAAATCCGCAATGCAATCAACATGCCTATTGCTGCTTCTACTGAAATTCTTGGATGAAGTGCAACTCGTCTGTCAGATTTATAAATACTCAATCCAGCTTTCTTTTCATAGATGACGACAACATTGATAAGAATGATCTTAGACTTTACTTACAGAAGTCCCATGGTCACTTGGTATTTCTGGAAGAATTTCTGGACATTCTTCCATGAAGATAGCCACAAAGAAACTGTTTCTTTTCCCTGCGATTTCTCTGTTCTCTGCAATTCTCTGTTCCACATTTGACCATGTTTTTTGTATATATATATATATACACACATAAAGGCTCATAAAATGCGTTTATCAATGTATATATATATATACATTGATAAACGCATTTTATGAGTCTTTATGTTTTTCTTTCGTTTGCACGCTTTATCTCTTTCTGATTTTCTTCTCAGTTTCTTGGTCATCCTTTGCTGGGTCCTACATTTCTCTGAATCCAATGGCTTACTGCAACACTTAGCATTTTTCTAAGCTGCCTCCTTTAATCTAATAGGTAGATGAAGGTGGGGTTGAATGTGATAGTCGGAGAGGAGGGTGGACCAGATTGATAGGAAGGAAGGTGGACACACAGGAACATTCAAAAGGGCGATGCAGACTTGAAAGGTTGGAGTGGGATAAGGTGGGATTAGGGGAAATTGGGAAATGGGAAAATCCACTATGATCCCCTGTGGTTGGAAGGTCCCAAGACAAAAGATGAGGCTTTCTTCCTCCAGGCTTCTGGTGGCTTGGGTTTGGCGATAGACCAGGCCCAGTGCCCTCATGTCCTCGGCCGAGTGGGAGGGGGATTTAAAGTGCTCAGCCAAAACGTGATGGAGTTGTTCAGTGTGGTTGTCCCAGAGATGTTCGCTGAAATGATCCACAAGTTGACCTCCTGCCTCGCCAATGTAGAGAAGACCACATTGGGTTTAATGGATGCAGCAGATGAGGCGTTCTGTCTCTCTTACTCACCTATCACTTCCAACCTCACCTTCATCTATCTATCGCAATTCCAGCTACCTCCCCCTTTCATTTATCTCTCAGCACCCTTGGCCAATAAGCTTCATTCCTGATGAAGGGCTTGTGCCCGAAACATCGATTTATCTGCTCTTCGTATGCTGCCTGACTGTGTTTTTCCAGCATCACACTCTTCGCCTCTGATGTCCACCATCTGTAGTCCCCAATTTCTCCTCACACCTTCAGGGCTTGCATAACTCAGATTTATAACGGTTACTTCAAATAAAACAAAAACTGCCGTGTACTCAAACAGCATAAAAGAAAACCAATACATTGTGGTCACTGTTCCCAAAAGGTCCTTTCCAGCAAAATTTTCAATGAGTTCTTCTGATCACTCAACACCAAATCCTAAATAACCTGATCTCGAGCTCGGTGCTCGACATAATGTTCATGTAAACCATCTCACACTTGGTCATGAGATCCATTTTTCCCAGCATTCGCATTCAATTGGGTTAACACAGTTTAGATATAATTTAATCATATATTATTACTGCAGTACCCACAAATGTGTATATCTCATTTTCTGTTTTATAACATGTCCAGAATTTGTACTGCAGCTTTCACTTTGATATATAACTCCCATCAATGTTGCTCCTCCTTGCTGTTTTTGCGCTCCACCTTACTAGATTCTGTGGAATCTGAGTGACGTGGGCTCTGGGGCGATGAATGGTAGAGATCATCTCACCACATCAATTATGATCTTCTCAAACATTAATCTCTCCAGATCTCCCGTTATGCTGATGGAGTAGAGAAGGACAATGATCTTCCAACAATGCTCTGTATTCCCCCAGAGAGCTGAGACAGCTCTAAGCTGGGTGGGAATCTTAAAACAGGCTGGTAAAGTGTTGTTGCTGCTATACAGGGTCTTAGTGAGATCACATCTGGAGTAGTGTGTACAGATTTAATCTCTTCAATGAAGAAAATATGTTTTAAATTGGACGCAGCTCAGAGATGGTTCCCTCAACTGATTCCTGCAATGAAGGTGCTAGCTTATAACGAAAGGATGATCAGGTTGACCCAGTAGCCATTGGAGATTACAAAAATTAAAGATGATCTTATTTGAACATAGATGACAGAAGGATTCAACATGTGAAGTGAATTACACGATAGTGGAGGAATCCATTCCGTTCTCCAGCCTGTTACACAGGAACAACAGGATGATATCCAGGCCTGCGAACCTGTTACACCAAAACAGGATGAGACTATTCAGCTCCTGGAGCCTGATGTACACTTACAGAAGGGGGGTAATCAGCCTCTCGAGCCTATGCTGTACCAGTATCCTGTTAAACAGCAACAGGATCAGTCCATTCAGCCTCCTCATGTCTGTAACATAGGAACTGGAAGAGGTCACACAGTGACTGGAGTTTGTTACACTGGGATAACAGGAGGACATTCAGACCCACCGAGCCTATTGCAAGGGAACTGCATAAGGATAAAAACTATCTGAGACTTCTTTCTTTGAGAAAGGAAGAGGTAATCTTGACACGTGATTGTTGTATGGGGAGAAGAGAAGACCAATCAATCCCTCGGTCCCATCTCCGGGATACATGAGGAGACCGTTCAGTATTTTCACCTGTTATGGAGAAGTATGAGAAGGCCCATCAGCCCCTCAAAATGTTATACAGCAACAGGAAGATTCCATAATCTGCCAATCCTCTAAACCATCAACAGGAGGAGGTTGTTCTGGCCTTGGAGATGACAACATGGGAACACCAGAAAGACATCAGCCCATCGATATTGTACACCAGCAGGATGATGACTCCATTCAGCCACACATGGCTCTTACCAGCAATTGGAGTCGACTTCTTAAAGCCTTGTGCCCATTAAATAGGAATTCAAAGAAAACGTGAAGGTTTTCGAAAGGGAAGAGCTTGTAATAATGGAATACATTAGGGCCTAAAATGCAACAATAAAATATTGTAATTTAAGGCAAATTATTAGAATCCATTGTTGAGGACATTTGCAAACTTAAACCACAATTCGTCAGAGTCAACATAGTTTTACGAAGGCTAAATCGTGTTGCAGTTGTTTGCTTGAGTTATGTGAAGATGTCACAAACAAGGTGGACCGTGCGAATCCTGGAGATAGAACATATCTGGTCTTTCTGAAGGCATCGGATATGTCGCTTCTCCAAAGAGTAAGTGGTAAGGTAAGACAACATGGGTCTAGGAGTAATTAGTTCGCTTGGATGGAGGATTGGTTAACCAACAAAATGTAGTCAAATAGAATAAATGCGTCATTTTCTTTTGGCAAATGCAATTTGTGGGATGCCATTGACTTCAGTGCTCATGCCTCAACCATTTGCGATCGATGTTATTACTGTACTCGGTTGATGGGATAGAAAATACGATGCAACATTTTCAGATGACACTAACATTGGTGGGAAATTGCTTCGGAATGATGATGCAAGAGATTTTAAAACTATATGGATAGGTTGGGTGAACGGGCCAGCATTTGGCAAGGAAAATTAAAGTGAATAAATATGGCGCTATTCAAGTTGGCCAGTATAATAGAAAGACAAATTATTATCTGAATGGAGAGGAAGTTCGAAGTGCTCAGGTACAGAGGGATCTGGGTGTCTGCTTGCATATCATAGAAAACGTGCCTGCGGGTACTGCTAGTAATGAGAAATGCAAGCATAATTTCAGTGGTTATTTATAAAAGGATAGAGTAGAAATGTAGGGAGTGTTGGTGTAGCTATGCAAGGCATTAGTGAGGCTGCAACTGGAGTACAGTTTGGGTGTCCTGCAGAATGAGCTATTTCCATTGCAGGCAATTCAGAAGAGCTTCATTGGATTGATTCCATATTTGAAGTGTTTGTCTTATGAAGAGAAATTGAACAGATTATACAGATGCTGAGTTTGGTGATGTCGCTGTGGTAAGCAAGAGATTAAATTCTCAAGAGAGGGTGGACAGTCTGCAAATAGATTCAGAGAGGTAAAGACAATAGATAATAGTTTAGCAGGTGGAATTTAAGATGCTATAACCTGTTATTTCATTAAAAGAAAAAAATGGAAAGCGAAATATTACTGAAATGGAGAGGGATTACAGGACTTTATGATACTGTGTATTAGGGGGTTCACTCAGATCCGTTCAGACAGGGGAGGTTTGGCTCCATCCCTGATCGAATGCTCCCAGACGCTGCAAAGGACCCTATTGCTCTCCGTACACATGGAATACTTTGATGTGGTTGATTGGTGGTGGGGATGGTGTTTTGAAACGTGCATCAAGGGGACGGCCTTTATCCAAGATATATTCATTTCTTTCTACGTGGAGGCCCGAAGGCGATGAAAATGGCTGACTGCTTCTGAATGAAGAGGCCGTGATTGCTGCCAGGACAGGGGGTATTCACCAACATGATGTACTGTGCATGGACACACTGTAACATTAATAGAGAGAGCTCCTTCAGTCCCTCTACCTCTCCCCATTGACATGAGTACGCTGCAGTAAGTCCCCTCTCAGTAACACCTCATACAGCTTCAGCGACACATCTCTTTCAAGTTTGGCAAGCAGTCTAACCTTGTTAACCAGTCTACCATATAGAACATTTTGTTTTTTTACTGAATTCCATAAAACAACATCCACTGACCTGCCTTCATTAATCATCTTCATCACTTCCTCAAAAAATTGCACTGAGTCAGTGATACGTGATCTCCAAGGTACAAAGCCTCCTTCAGTCCTTGTCTTTCCAAATGCATACACATCCTTTCCCTGAAAATCCCCTCCAACAATTTAGTTATCATTGACGTCAGGCTCACCAATCTCTGGTTACCTGTTTTTTCCTTACTTTCTTAAATAATTTTGGCAATATGTGCCAATATTGTAGATTTCCACCTTTTCAAGTATGAACAGGCTAATATAGGCTCAATGGCCTTCTTGTATCCCTCTGTAAGAGGCCCATAGGGACAGAATTGCTTCGTCCTGTTGCTGAGTAGCAGTCTCAATTCTCTGTCTCAAGGTTATGAAAGGATTTCATAGCAGGGCCCTTAAAACCAGGATAAGCCTCACACTGGTCAATAAGTATTATACTTTGGGTTCAGATATCTAGAAACTTACGCACCCGACTTTTTTATGCTGCCAATCTGTTATTTTATAACTGCCTCCTTTCATAAACAGAGTGGAACATATATAGACCCCGGCAGTGTTCTGTTAATACTCTCATATACATATAAAAAAAATTAAAAATATTTTAAATGTTATGGTCCATCCCTCAGCAACCCTCATCCATTACATCCAAAACCAGTAAATGTTCCCTTTTATAGTGATATGAAAAGTGATGTGTGGAGCTGGTTAATTGAGCCTGTTTGCTCAGTCATGACTTGGAGATGCCGATATTGGACTGGGGTGTACAAAGTTAAAAATCACACAACACCAGTTTATAGTCCAACAGGTTTAATTAGAAGCACACGAGCTTTCGGAGCGCTGGTCCTTCATCAGGCGATAGTGGAGGACACACTTCAAAGGCATAGAATTTATAGCAAAAAATTACAATGTGTTGTAACTGAAATTATACATTGAAAAATACCTTGATTGTCTGATGAGTCATCTGTTCCAATACCATGATAGTTTCACTTCTTTCATGTGTAAATCACAAAACTTTTTTTTAAAAAAAAGTTGCATTCTCAAGTTAGCAGTAACAATGAGCGTCAGTTAGACAATATGTTGAAGGTGTTAGCCCCCTGTGTTTTCTGTCTATCCCGTTATGTTGAGATTGATTCAAATATGAAAAGTGAAATAACAGAGTTTTACATGAATTCATGCAGTTTTTGAGCACAGAGGTTTACATGAATTCATGCAGTTTTTCAGCGTAGTACAATAAAACTCTGCAAGTACAAATTCACCCCACAAAATATATGTGTGCATATGGGTCTTTGTCTGCGCGTGTATGTGTGTGTGTGTCGGTCTGGGGTGAGTGTGAGAGAGAATGTTTCTGTGTGTGTGTACTGACGTAGAGTGTCTTAAGTCTATGAGGGGGTGCATGTGTGAGTGTGGGAGTGTGTGTGCTTGTCTGGGGTGGGGGATGTTGAGTGTTAGTGAGAGAGTGCATATGTGTGTGCATGAGTGTAGAGTGCTCTAAGTCTCTGAGAGGATGCCCGTGTGATTGTAGGAGTTTGTGTGTCTGTAAGGGAGTGTGAGAGTGTCTGTATGCGTGTCTGTGTACATGCGTGTCCCTGTGTATGTGTATGTGTAGGAGTGCTTGTGTGTGTGTGTGTGTGTGTGTGTGTGTGTGTGTGTGTGTGTGTGTGTGTGTGTGTGTGTGTGTGTGTGTGTGTGTGTGTGTGTGTGTGTGTGTGTGTAGGAGTGCTGGGTGTGTATAGTGCAAGGGTGGTCACCTGTGATGTGACATGAATCCAAGGTCCCGGTTGAGGCACTCCCTTTGGGTACCGAAATTAGCTATCAGCCTCTGCTCGGCCACTTTTCACTGCTGCCTGTCCTGAAATCCGCCTTGGAGGTTTGTCACCCGTAGGTCTAAGGATGAAGGTCCTGGACCACTGAAGTGTTCCCCAATTGGGAGGGAACACTCCTATCTGTCTGTCTCCAGTCTGCAGTGCCCATTCATCTGTTGTCATAGCCTTTGCTCAGTTTCCCAGTCTTTGTACAGTGACTGTGATTAATGCCAACCTCCATGGATTCTAATTATCCCAGTGGAGAGTTTCCAACTTTTAATGATAAATGGGCGCCATTCAATGTGTTATCAGAAAACATGAGCGGGAGCATCACCGACAGCACTGACAGGGAACAGCAGATCCAGAGAGAGGAGGAGGAGAGATCAGAATCTGAGAACATTAGAGTGAAATGTTCCAAAAATATATCAGAATCTGGGAACATTAGACTGGCATGTTCCAACAATAGACAGGAGTTTATCCAATTATGTTTGGCATCTTTCTACATTTTATTGCTGGTCATTATCATTGCGGATTTATTACACTATTCTCATTATTCAATATTCTATTATCCTTTCCTGGCTATCGTTTGTGTTCCTGGTAAGTGTCACTGTCCAGATTTTTTTTTCTATAAACCGGTTATGACTGTATGACTGTTCTTTCATATGGTCCACACTTCTTGTCACTCTTATTTTCCTGTTGAAACTCTCAATCCAGATATTCACTCTGCAGACCACTACTAACTACATCAATGAACGTGTTCAATTAATGTCTCCCTCTCTGTTCTGGCAGCGTTACTCATGGGTCTCTCTGTTGATCTACTCAGTTCCAGATGCGAACTACAATTTATTGTATCATTCACTTTGTTATTTAAATATTAAGAGCATGGAGGTCACTGTCTAATGTTCTGGTTACAAACTCCACTTCCTTCCACTGTTTCCATTTCATGCCATCCATGGCCAATAACTGCGGCTGAAGCAGACGAGTCATAACTGTGGGTGATCCCTTTGACCATGAGCTGATTCCTGACACCATGCCCTTACCATTTCTAACTTGAAATACTCACCACTTCAGAATATATCTCAATGGCTTATTCCATCTGCTGTTTGAACCTTGAGCTATGAAATACAGTCTTAATGAAGCCAATAATCTGCTGCTGACACTCCCGACTTCAAACCTTCCCAAGCAAATCTGATTCGAACTCAACCAAACTCACATCCATCTGTCATTCATGTGCGCGCCGATGTATATTGCTATTGTGTCTGGCAGTGCCTTTATTTTGATATTCTCAAACACTTTACCGTATCTGTCCATGAAACTTCTCTCGTTCTCTTTCTGTTGATTAACAAAAAGCCTGCCATTTGTTCGGATTTAAAATAGTTTCCTCCATGTGCGTTCCTTCTCAAGCAATGAGTTTCACATTCAACCACGTCAATCGCGCACACACACGCACTCTCCCTCAGTTTCTGATGAGCACATACACACACGCAGCAAACATTCCCATTGTAGGCAGTAATCTGATGCGAGTACAGTTAGCATATGATAGTATTGAATTCAAGAGTCGTGAAGTGATGTTGCAACTGTACAGGACTTTGGTTAGACCACATTTGGAGTACTATGTGCAGTTCTGGTCGCCTCACTTTAGGAAAGATGTGGAAGCTTTGGAGACGGTGCAGAGAAGATTTACCAGGATGTTGCCTGGAATGGAGAATAGGTCGAACGACGATAGTGCGAGGCCTTTTCTCGTTGGAACGGCGAAGGATGAGGGGTGACTTGATAGAGGTTTATAAGATGATCAGAGGAATAGATAGAGTAGACAGTCAGAAACTTTTTCCCTGGGTACAACAGAGTGTTACAAGGGGACATAAATTTAAGGTGAAGGATGGAAGGTATAGGGGAGATGTCAGGGGTGGGTTCTATACCCATGGAGATGTGGGGACATGGAATGCGCTGCCCGTGGGAGTGGTAGAATCAGAATCTTTGGTGACCTTTAAGAGGCAATTGGACAGGTACATGGATGGGTGCTTAAGCTAGGACAAATGTTCGGCACAACATCATGGGCCGAAGGGTCTGTTCTGTGATGTATTGTTCTATGTTCTATGTTCCATGTAAGGAAGGAGGCATATGTCAGGTAAACAGAGCTGAGATCGAGTGAATCCCGAGAGGAATACAAGGGCAGTAAGTGCATAGTCAACGGGGAAATCGGGCCAGACAAAATGTGTCCATAAGATGGCTTTAGAAATAGGGTTAACGAGGCATTGAAGAAATTCTACACATCCTTTAATGGCAAAAGATTAACTAGGGAGAGAATAGTGCATCTTTAAGATCAGTCAGGCTACCTTTGTATGGAACCACAGGAGATTGGAGGGTCAAAACAAGTATTTATCCTCAGTATTTAATGTGGAGAAGGTTACAAGAGCGAGAGAATGAAGAAATATATTGTGATACCTTGAAACGTACCTATATTACAAGGAGGTGTTGGACATTTTTAAACACATAACGGTGAACAAATCCCTGGGACATGATCAGTTGTTCAAAGTTTGTGCGAAGATTTGTAGCTCGGGTGCTCATTGTTGTGGTTCTGTTCGCCGAGCTGGAAGTTTTTGTTGCAAACGTTTCGTCCCCTGGCTAGGCGACATCATCAGTGCTTGGGAGCCTCCTGCGAAGCGCTTCTTTGATGTTTCCTCCGGTGTTTATCGTGGTCTGTCCCTGCCGCTTCCGGTTGTCAGTTTCAGCTGTCCGCTGTAGTGGTTGGTATATTGGGTCCAGGTCGATGAGTTTGTTGATGGAGTTTTTGGATGACTGCCATGCCTCCAGGAATTCCCTGGCTGTTCTCTGTCTGGCTTGCCCTCTGATAGTAGTGTTGTCCCAGTCGAATTCATGTTGCTTGTTGTCTGCGTGTGTGGTTACTAAGGATAGCTGGTCGTGTCATTTCGTGGCTAGTTGATGTTCATGTATGCAGATTGTTAGCTGTCTTCCTGTTTGTCCTATATAGTGTTTTGTGCAGTCCTTGCATGGTATTTTGTACACTACATTCGTTTTGCTCATGTTGGATATCGAATCCTTCGTTCTGGTGAGTTGTTGTCTGAGCGTGGCTGTTGGTTTGTGTGCCGTTATGAGTCCTAGGGGTCGCAGTAGTCTGGCTGTCAGTTCCGAGATGCTCCTGATGTATGGTAGTGTGGCTAGTCCTTTTGGTTGTGGTATGTCCTCGTTCTGTGGTCTTTCTCTTAGGCATCTGTTGATGAAGTTGCGCGGGTATCCGTTTTTGGCGAATACGTTGTATAGGTGTTCCTCTTCATTTTGCGGTTCTGGTGTACTGCAGTGTGCTGTGGCCCTTCTGAATAGTGTCCTGATGCAGCTTTGTTTGTGTGTGTTGGGGTGGTTACTTTCATAGTTTAGGACTTGGTCTGTGTGTGTGGCTTTCCTGTATACCCTTCTAGTGAATTCTCCGTTTGGTGTTCTCTGCACCATCACGTCTAGGAATGGGAGTTGGCTATCCTTTTCTTCTTCTCTCGTGAATCGGATTCCTGTGAGCGTGGCGTTGATGATCCGGTGTGTTTTTTCTATTTCCGTGTTTTTAATGATTACAAACGTGTCATCGACATATCTGACCCAGAAGAAGATGTGGTCAAAGGCTGACAGAGCGGATGGCTTCAGGTCGGAGGATGTCAGCTAGATCAGAGCCTAAAGTAAGTGTGTCTTATTGTAGCAGGCAGATGTGTCAATTTTGAGGAATACACGCCTTAAAGGAGTACACACAAAAATGATGTCGCCTAGCCAGGGGACGAAACGTTTGCAACAAAAACTTCCAGCTCGGCGAACAGAACCACAACAATGATCAGTTGTATCCCAGATGCTTGTGGGAAGCTAGGAAAGAGATTGCTCAGCATTTTGCTGATATATTTGTAACATTGATTTCCACAGCTGCGGTGTCAAAAGACAGGAGGGCTGCTAATGTCGTGTCATTATTTAAGATAGTAAGGAAAAAAACGGCTAAGTATAGATCAGTGAGCCTGACGTCACTCGTGACTAAATTGTTGGAGGAGATTTTGTGGGAAAGGATGTATATGCATTTGGAAAGACAAGGACTGAAGAGGGCTTTGTGCATTTGAGATCATATCTCACTGACTCAATGGAATCTTTTTAAGGAAGGGATGAAGATGATTGATGAAGGCAGGACAGTGGATGAAGGCAGGACAGTGGAATTCATGAAGAAACCCAAACTGTTCTACGTGGTAGACTGGTTAGCAAGGTTAGACTGCCGGGGATCCAGGGAGAGCTCGCCTGTTAGATCCCAAACTTTCTTGAATATTGGAAACTTGGAGACTTGTGACCAGTGGCGTGCCGCAAAGATCAATACTGGGCCCACTGCCTTTTGTCACTTACATAAATCATTTGCATTTGAGGATATGAAGTACGGTCAGTAAGTTTGTAGATAATACCAAATTTGGTGGTGTACTCGACAATGAAGAATGATCTCTCAGACTGTAATGGGACTTTGCTTAGGTGAGCCGAGGAGTGGCAGATGGAGTTTATTTTAGTTAAATGTGAAGCGTTGCATTTTGGCAAGACAAATCAAGGCAAGACATGTAGGTAGGGCCCTGTGGAAAGCTGCCAATCAAGGAGAACGCCATAGATATTATTGCCTCCCTACAGTGAGGAAAGAGCCTATTTAGCCCATCGAGGCCACACCGACCCTCTAAACAGTATCCCACTGGAGAAACCCCTTCCAAATCCCACTGGACCTGCATTTTCCATGGCTAATCCACCTCGCCTACATAACCCTGGGTAATTTACGCAATTTAGCATGGCCAATCTATCGTTATATGTATGTCTTTATACTGTCAGAGCAAAACATAACATCCGGAGGAAACTCATGCAGACACGGGGAGAATGTGCAAACTCCACACAGGCAGTCATTCAAGGATGGAGTTAAACCAGATCGCTCCGCTCTGGATCAGCAATGCTAGTCACTGAGCTACTGTGTCACCTTGTGGTGCAGGTTCACCGTTCCTTGAAAGGGCTGTCACAGGTAGACAGCTCAGTGAAGAAGGCACTTGGTGATCTTCCCTTTATTGGTTCATGCTTTGTGTCTAAACATTTGCATTACATGTTGCACCTGTACGGGACATTGGTTTGGCTACTTTTGTAATATTGCCTTTAATTGTGGTCACCCTGCTGTCGGAAAGATGACTGCAGAAGAGATTAAAAAGAACGTTGCAGGTATTGGAGGGTGAGAATTACAAGGTGAGTTTGAATAGGCTGGAACTATTTTCAAGTGTTGAGGCTGAGAGGTGACCTTAAAGACATTTATAAAATCATGAGGGCCATAGATAAGGTAAACAGTCAATGTCTTTTACGCAGGATTGGCGAGTCCAAAATTAGTTTAAGGGGAGAGGGGAAAGATTTAAATAGGGACATTTTCACACAGAGACTGCTGTGTGTATGGATTGAACAGCCAAAAGGGGTAATGGAGGCAGGTACAGTTACACCATTTTCAAGGCATTTGGACGGATTCATGCTTGGCAAGTGTTTAGAGGGAGATGGGCCAAGTGCTGACAAAGGGGACGAGATTTATGTAGGATATTTGGTCGGTATGGACGATCAGACTGAAAGGTCTTTTTCCGTGCTGTACATCTCTGAGACTCAATTGCCTCTTGAGTGTATAACACAGGAACAGGAGGAGGCTCTTCAGCTTCTGAATTCTGTCAGTTAACTTGTTTGCTCAATTGCTGAGAGTAAAATACAAAAAATACATCATTCAGATTTTGATGATGTTTTGCAGAAACAGGAGAAAGGCTTTTAGTCAAGACCATCTGTAAGGAAAGTGAAGAGGCCATTCAGTCCCACAAATCCATTCCACAGGAGCTGCAGGTGAGCACAGAGCTATTGAAGCATGTTACACAGGAACAGGTGGAGGACATGGATTTTCACAAACCTTGGATCAGGAGGTAGTCACTCAGCTGCTCAAGATTGGGACACAGGAACAGGAGCCAGTCATTCAACGGCTTGATACTGGGACACAGGGACAGGAGGGAGTCGCTCAGTGCTCGAAACTGGGGCACAGGGAAGTCTGAAAGTTAGTGAGGCCCCAGATTCCTGTTACACAAGGACAGAAGGAGGTGACTCACTCCCCACCAGTATGGGACACGAGTAGAGAAGGGGAGTTTGCTTGGAACAAACAGAAGTATATGAACAAATTGCATTAGTAGCCCATTCAATCCTGCCTCAACATTCACTAAGACCACGGCTGATCTGATGGTGATTCCATCATTCTATTTTACGGAGATTGTCCTCTCTGCAGCTTCTGCTCCATTAGTTGGTTATGTTGCAGACTCTGATGCTGTAACATCAGTCACCATCCATCATCCATAGGGATTGGTCTAACCGGATGAGTTGAGATTTGAAGAGTACAATCACAAGAATTAAAACACAAAACAAAGGCATTGCTAGATGTTTAGTTCTCTCACATTCACATCCAACTCACATAACCAGCCCATCAATTACATATTCAGGATGGAGCACTGTGTATGCCCAGCTAGTGTACAGCTCTATGCAACCCAGCAATGTCCAGAGTGAAACTCTGCGCAGCCCATACCAATGCTTGATCTATATTCCTGGCTAAATGTCCAGCATGGGGAGCTGTGCAGTCCGCACCGGTTCATTCATATATAAACCCAGGCTGTTGCATTGTTTGGTAACACTATGTTAGATTACTGCCCAGTGTGGAGAAACATGTAACCAATGCTGAAAGTGACAGGATGTGCAGTTCCCATCCATTTACAGCTCCATATCTCCACTGTGTTTTGACAACGGATGCTGCGAATGTGAAAGTCACTGCAAGGAAGAGATGTAAATGGAAACAATTTAAATACCAATAGTTATGATTAAGGCGTGTATCACTTTAGTATTTAATGATGAAATAACTGAGATAATATCCAATGAGATTTTGTAAATGATGCAAACAAGTAAGAGGGGGTGGTGATGTTATAGTGCTTGCACTATAAGCCTTCAAATAATCAATGGGAATTAGAAGAACAAATATGCAGGGAGACTGGCGAGACTTGCAGGAACAATACTAACATTATACTAACATAGACCGGGACTTACAGAGGGTTAAGAACTGAGATGGAACGTAATTTGTTAAGTGCGTTCAGAAAGGCTTCCACAAGCAGCATGTAGAGGATCCTACTCGGGAAGGGACAAACTCAACCTACTGTTGGGAAATAGGGCAGGATATGTGACGGAGGTAAAGTGGGGGAGCTTTTTGGGAAAAGTGACTCGAGCTGTATTAATTTTAAAATAGTTATGGTCGGGACAAAATTAGTCCACAGATCCAAGATAAGGCATAATTTGTTGGAATTAGACAGGGGATTGCAGTGGTTGATAGGAGTAGTTTGTTTCCAGGTAAAAGGATCCCGGGCAAGTGGGAGGGCTTCAAAAGTGAGATAGCTCGAGGTCAAGGTTTATATGTTGCTGTGAGGGTGAAGGGAAATTGAGGCTGGAAAAGAGAAACCTGGAGATATTGAGGCTCTGACCAGAAAAAAAAGGAGGCGTTGCTTCGGTACAGGTAGCTGGGATCAAGCGAATCTCTGGAGGTGCGCAGGGGATACAGGAGTTTACTAAACAAGGAAATCAGCAGGGCGAAAGTGGGGTATGAGATAGCCTTGGCTGAGCAGAATAGGCTGAATCCAAATTCAGTATAGTAAAGAAAAAGAATAACTAGAGAGAGAATAGGACGTCTTAAAATCCAAAATAGGCATACAAGTGTAAAACCTCAAGAGATGGGTGAGGTCCTCAGTTCCCCCGTCTGTGTTTATCATGAAGAAAGACATGAAGACCTGTGACATTTGGGAGATTAATTGTCATATCTTAGTACAGTACCTATGACAATAGAATTGCTGTTGGACATATTAGAATGCATAAAGTCAGATAAATCTCTTGGTCCTGACCAGATATATCTAAGAGCACTGCAAGAGGCAAGAGTAGACCGTTCAGGGGCCAAGGACCCGGAAGACAAGGCAGTTGAAAATGTGCCCTCATTTAGAAGGGCTCCAAATAAATGCCTGGGAAATATAGACCAGTAAGCTTCACATCTGTTTCCGGAAACCGCTTGAGAATATTCCGAGATATAAGATATGCATGCATTTGGAAAGACAGAGTTTGACATGGAGCAGTCAACATCGCTTTGTGCGTGGCAGATCATACCTTACAAATTTTGATAGTGTGTTTTGAGGAAGTGACCAGGAAGTTTGACGAGGGCAGGGTGGTGGATATAATCTGTATGGATTTCAGTCAGGCCTTTGATAAGGTTCCACATGGCAGGCCGCTCTAGAAGGTTAGATCGCATGGACTCCAAGGTAAACTGGCAAATTGGCGACACAATTGGCTTGACATTATGAAGGAAATGGCTATGGTGGAGGTATGCCTGTCGGACTGGAGGCCTGTGACTAGTGGAGTGCCTCAGAGGTCGGCACTGGGCCCATTGCTGTTTGTTATCTATATCAAGGATTTGGACCAGAGTGCACAACGCAAGGTTAGTCAGTTTGCAGGTATCACTAAAGTAGGCGACATCGTCTACAGTGAGGAACATTGTCAGAAATTGCAGCAGTACCTTGACCAGCTGGGGAAGTGGGCTGAGAAATGGCAAATGGAATTTAGTATAGATAAGTGTGACGTCTTGCATTTTGGAAAGTCAAATCCAGGTAGGAGTTTAATGATGAATGAGAGGATCTTAAGGAGTGTAGTGGAACAAAAGGACATTGGAGATCTGGTGCACAGTTATCTTAAATTTGTCAGATATACAGGACAGTGAAAAAGACTGTTGACACACTGGCCTACATCAGGGTATTGAGTACAGAAGTTGGGAGATTATGTTGCAGTTGTACAGGATATTGGTAAGGCTGCAGTTGGAGTTTTGTGTTCAGTTTTGTTCACCTTGCTCTAGAAATGATATTATTGAACTAGAAAGAATGTAGAATAAATTTACCAATATGTTTCCTTGGCTAAAGGCTCTAAGTTATAGTCAGAGGTTGGACATGTTAGAACTTATTTCTCTACAGCATAGGAAACTGAGGGGGTTCTTATAGAAGTGTAGCTCTTATAAAATCATGAGAGGTGTGCATGGGGTGAATACTTCAATTTTTTTCCCAAGGTTGAGAAACCGAGGACTAGAGAACATCCATTAATGTTTGGAAAGGGAAAAAATAAAAAGGAACCTGAGGGGCAATTTTTTTACATAGAGTGTGGTACGCATACGGACTGAGCTGTCAGTGGAACTGATTGAGGTGGGTACAATAACAACATTGAAAAGGCATTTGGACAAATACACAGATAGGAAAGGATTAGAAGGATACAGAACAAGGGCAGGGAAATGGGCTGAGTGTGGATGGACATTTTGGTTGGTATGGACCAGCTGGGCCAAATGGCCAGTCATACTGAAAGTCTCGTGCAGTATGACTGTAAATGAGTGTGTTTTGGGGTGGAGCCGGGGGCAGAGAGAGAAAAGAAATGCAATGGAGGGATATGTTCACAGTATTCAGAATGCTGAAATGAAGACATTTCGATATGTCACGCAACACGGGTCAGTAATTTGAAGAATTGTGAGTGAAAGGGATAGTGCTGTGAGTTCACGCGATGGAGAGTTTTGGATGAGCATGTGTTGTGCAGCTTCGTAACTGGGATTGAGGACAGTAGGGTCTTCGCCTCACAGGGCTCGATCTAACAAAAAACTGTCTTAGTGACATTTTCATTCAGTGTTACAGAGAGGTTGTCTGCACGAGGCCGAGCTAGTTTCCTGGTGCTATCTTACCAAACTCATCTCATCACCTACCCACCCCACCCCATGATGTCCCTCTCATTCAAAGCCAGTCTGATTCTCCCACCCATCATGACTGAAGGTACACAAAGTCTCCCGGATGCCCCTGGATATTGGGTGATCCCTGACACCGGTGCCATCTTTAAAACGTCAATGGGCACACGTTTGCGCTTTCTCAGTTTGGAGCTGCCCTGCACATTTTCCCCAAGCATGGCAGCTAAGGGGAAATTACACCACGGTTTGTCGACAGCAGCACGGAGGTCCTAGTGGACGGGCTAGTACAAAAGGGTACCATTCTCTTCCCAGAGGGATCGCACTACCAGACTCACCGAGCCTGGCCTGAGCTCGCCACCCATCCCAGTGCAGTATCTGCAGTCTGAAGAAATGTCCAGCAAAACAGGACAAGCATCAATAACCTTCCCCACTCTGTCAAGATAAGGATCACCATATTTTCTCTGCTCCCTCACACTCACTGTGTATCTGTTATAGCACCGGCCCGCGTACAAGGCTCATGCTCCACCACTCTCACTATTTCATACAGCACCTTCCCTCTCTTTCTCTCTTGCCTTTCTAATGCCCCCCACATATTTATAGAATATTCTGGAGAATGCCAATTATGGAATGTTCCAGTTAATGTTCCAACTTATTCCCAGTTGCAGGAAAACGGCTGTGCACCAGTGTGTAACACGTAAGAGGATGGAGTGGAGATGTACGTTTTTCAAATCACACACAATTAAAATCCATCATCTGGATTCAGTACTTCAAACATTCAATACATTCGGGGGTGATCTGATGGTTTTCGCAGCTCCATGTTACAGGAACTTTTAGTCATTCAACCCCCAGGTCCCTGTTACCGAGCAGATGATTTTCAGACACTTTTACCCCGTGTTTCTTCGAGCATGTGTTCAGAAGGCATTTCCCATGGGGACGGATTCTCCTAACAATATATTTCATATTCTTTATAAATTCATGCAACAGTCAGAATGCTTTCCACAGACCAATCAAAAACATGCACTTATTATGCGAGGTTTGTGAAGGTTTGTAGCTCAGGTTGAAGGTTAGGGTGCAGGTTTGCTTTGTGAGCAGTAGGTTTGATATCCAGACGTTTCATTACCTGGCTAGCTAACATCATCAGTGGCGACCTCCAAGTGAAGTGAAGCTGTTGTCTCCTGCTTTCTATTTATATCTTTCCCCTGGATCGGGTTCCTGGGGTTTGTGGTGATGTCATTTCCTGTTCGTTTTCTGAGGGGTTGATAGATGGCATCTAGATCTATATGTTTGTTTAGGGCTTTGTGGTTGGAGTGCCAGGCCTCTAGCAATTCTCTGGCATGTCTGCTTAGACTGTCCCTGGATAGACGCATTGCCCCAGTCGAAATGGTGTTTTTTTTTTCACCCGTGTGCAGGGCTACGAGGGAGAGAGGGTCGTGTCATTTTGTGGTTAGATGGTGTTTGTGTATAATCGCGGTTAACGTTCTTCCTGTTTGTCCTGCGTAGTGTTTGTGGCAGTCCTTGCATGGAATTTTGTAGATGACGTTGGTTTTGTCCATGGGTTGTACGGGTTCTTTGAAGTTTGTTAGTTTTTGTTTGAGAGTGTTGTTGGGTTTGTATGCTCCTAGGATTCCAAGGGGACGTAGTAGTCTGACTGTCATTTCTGAAACTTCCTTGATGTATTGTAAGGTGGTTAGGGTTTCTGGCTGTGTTATGGTTATCGATATCCAATCAGAATTCGTCATTCTGGTTATTTTACTTGTATGACCATATTGTATTCAGCCAAAGACAGCTTCCAAACACTTGTCTCATGATAAAATACAATTTCTAACAGAGAACATTTTTATCTCAAATATACCCTTTTCCTTGTCATTAAAAAATCTCTTGCCCTTTGTCTGTAATGATTCTGTGTGTAACAGTTACACAGTCTCCCCCTCAGTTGGCTGGATGGTTAGTTTGTGATGCAGAGGGAGGCCACCAACGCAGGGTCAATTCCCACACTGACATAGGTTACCATGAAGGGGATGCTCTCTCAACCTCACTCCATCACCCGTGTGGTGACCTTCAACATAAACCACCATGAGAGATCTCTCTAATGAGAGCTTAGATTAGATTAGATTAGATTAGATTACAGTGTAGAAACAGGCCCTTCGGCCCAACAGGTCCACACCGACCCGCCGAAGTGAAACCCACCCATACCCCTACATTTACCCCTTACCTAACACTACGGGCAATTTAGCATGGCCAATTCACCTGACCCTGCACATCTTTTGTGACTGTGGGAGGAAACCGGAGCACCCGGAGGAAACCCACGCAGACACGGGGAGAACGTGCAAACTCCACACAGTCAGTCGCCTGAGGCGGGTCGGTGGGACTATTGGGACTCTAATCTATCAATGTTAGCATTTTAACTTTTTAACAAATTTTTATTGAAAATATATTTTTATTATTTTATTAAAACAATAACAAAACAACTGAAACAACTGAACAAAATTACACCCACGTGCATGTGCATACAAAATAAATTAAAGCCGCTAAATGGACAGAAGAAAAACAAAAAAAAAATAATAATAAATAAACAATACAGCTCAGCATAACAAAGTGATAGCTCTCGTTCTTCGAGAGCATTAACTGATACACATTCATACGTTCATAATTCTTCATATGTGATTCATTATACAATATCGTCATGGCTATATAAAAGCTCTTTTTGGAGTGGCAGATAAGCTTGTATCGCGGTAATCTGAAAAGGGTTGCCATATTTTATGCAAATCTCTGCTATTTCGGTGAACCATACTGGTGAGAAGGTCCAAAGGGATATTCCCCATGATGAGTTTACAACGACGCAACAGACTCGGGGGTTTTTCAGACATCCAACACCACAGAATATTTTTCCTAGCACAGGAAGTATGGGGGAGATACTAAACAAGTATTGTGCATCAGTATTTACTGTGGAAAAGGATATGGAAGATATAAAAGGAAGGAAATAGATGGTGACATTTTGCAAAATGACCATATTGCAGAAGAGGTAGTGCTGGATGTCTTGAAACGGGTAAAGGTGGATCAGGACCTGATCAGGTCTACCCTAGAGCTCTATGGGAAGCTAGAGAAGTGATTGCTGGGCCTCTTGCTGAGATACTTGTACCATCGATAATCACAGGTGAGATGTCGGAAGACTGGAGGTTGGCTAACATTTTGACATTGTTTAAGAAGGGTGTTAAGGACAAGCCAGGGAACTATAAACTAGTGAGCCTGATGTTGGTAGTGGGTAAGTTGCTGGAGGGAATCTTGAGGGACAGGATGTGCATGTATTTGGAAAGGCAAGGACTGATTTGTGATAGTCAACATGGCTTTGTGCATGAGAAATCATGCCTCACAAACTTGATTGAGTTTTTTGAAGAAGGTTCAAAGAGGATTGATGAGGGCAGAGGGGTAGATGTGATCTATATGGACTTCAGTAATGATTTTGCAAAGGTTCCCCATGGCAGTCTGAATGGCATTGTTAGATCTAATGGTATACAGGGAGAACTAGCTATTTGGATACAGAACTGGCTCAAAGGTGTCGTTGTAAACTCATCATGGGGAATATCCCTTTGGACCTTCTCACCAGTATGGTTCACCGAAATAGAAGACAAAGGGTGGTGGTGGAGGGTTGTTTTTCAGACTGGGGAACCTGTGACCAGTGCAGTGACACAAGGGTCGGTGTTGGATTCACTACTTTTTGGCATTGACATAAATGATTTGGATGCGAGCATAAGAGGTACAGCTAGTAAATTTGCAGATGACGCCAAAATTGGAGGTGTAGTGGAGAGCGAAGTAGGTCACCTCAGATTGACCAAATGGCCAATGGGCTGAGAAGTGGCAGAGGGAGTTGAATTCAGATAAATGCGAGATGTTGCATTTTGGGAAAACAAATCTTAGCAGTTCTTATACACTTAATGCTAAGGTCCTGCTGAACAAAGATACCTGGGAGTGCAACTGTTTCACACAGAGAGTGGTACGTGTATGAAATGAGATGGCTGATGATGTCGGGATGCTGATGCAAGTGTAACATTTAAGAGGCATTTGGATGGGTAAATGAATAAGAAAGATTTGGAAGGATATTGGCCAGATGCTGGCAGGTGGGACTAGGTTTGTTTGGGTTATGTGGTCGGCATGAATGGCTTGGACAGAAGGGTCTGTTTCCATGCTGTACATCTCTATGACTCTATGATTCTATGACTTATATTAATCTCTGTTTTTGGTGCACCATGCTGGTGAGAAAGTCCAAAGGGATATTCTCCATGATGAGCTTACAAAGACCCAACAGACCCGCGGAGTCTTCAGACATCCAACACAACAGAATATTCTTCCTAGCACAGAAAGTAAGGATATTTTTCCCCCATGTGCATCTGTGTAAGATAATCTGGGCAGGCCTAGGAAAAGAGAGAACGGGTTCACCTCCAATTCGGTCCCCAAGACCCACTCTACCACACCTAACACAGAGCTCCAATATATACAAAGCTTGCAGCAGGACCACATGCAACGAGTAAGAGTGCCTGTAGTCATTCTGCATTTAGGACATGCTGAAAATAATCCCACTTTGAAGTTTGAGAGAAAATCGTGGGGCAGATAGAACCTATGAAGTACTTTCAACTGTATCGAATGGGTCATATTACAGATCAAAATCCTTCGAGCATTTTCACAAATATCCTCCCATGTCTCCGAAAAGATCTAAACCCCCAACTTCCTCGCACAGACGTCACGAAGCTGCACAGTCTTGTCTGACGGGACACTCTCCAACAAATGTTAAAGGGTACGGTCAGAGAGTGCATTCTTTAAAATCATCACTTGCTTCTCTGTATCGGATATATAAGTGTCTGTTAAAATTGTGTTTTTTAATCAAATCTCTAATCTGAAAAAAAACAGAAGAGGTCTCCACTAGGTCGTCCATACTTACGAGCTATTTGTTAAAATGATATCATTGTTTCTCGCTCAAGTAACATGTCGTGGCTCAGTGGTTTGCAATGCTGACTCATCGCACCTGGGACACGTGTTTGGTTCCAGCCTTGGGTGTCTGGCTGTGTGGAGTTAGTATATTCTCAACTGTGTCTGTTTTCTCCCACAGTCACAAAGTGCCCCCCCCCCCCCTAACCCCGCCACAATCTGTGGGGCAGTTGGAAATTTGTTAGCTTGACATATAATCACTTATATTGCCAAATAAAAGAGCTAAACCAGTCATTATGTTTCCGAAATATCTGCCTGGGAAGCATCAAAGGAAGCATTCACACAGGGTATAGGAAATGACGAAGGACATTCATTTTAATAACAGCTTCCGACCTAGCCAGGATATTGGAAATGCCTCCCATCTTTGAAGGTCTTGTTTCATTTTGTCAAACAAATGGACATAGTTCACGTTAAATAAATAATCAAAGACAGATGTAGTAATATACTGAAATAGGGAAACCACCCCCGTGACCATTTAAAAGCAAACTAGCATTTGGTCTCAGTATTAGGTATTTCCCTAAGACCTCCCATAGGCATGGCCTCCAACTTTGTAAAATTAATCTTATTACCCGGAAAGGCAACAAGCAAATTAATGCATTGCAAGACATGAACTACCGAAATTGCGGGATTTGACAAAAACATAAGACCCTCATCTGCATACAATATAATCTTACGTGAGTTCTATCCCATTTCTGGGGCAGATATGTTGGCATCCCATGGATGGCCTTCGCCAGTGGCTCAATCACCAACGTAAACAACAATGGCGAAAGATGTCAACCTTGTCGGCTGCCTGGAGAAATATTAATATTACTGATTAGTGAGAAGCGCAGCCAGAGGATCACGGTAAAGGACCCACACCTACTTGATAAAAACTTTGCGTAGACCAAACCGTTCTAATGTACAGAAGTGATCCGGCCACTCAACTCAAGCAAATGCCTTCTCTCATCTGAAGGGATCAATAATCCATGAACAGATTGTTGTTGACATTCTTGGATCATATTGAGTAACCTCTTACCATTGTAGGAAGATCTACGGCCCTTTACAAAGCCTGTTTGGTCCGCTTTAGCAACGGAAGGCAGCAACGTTTCCAGCCTGATTGTACGGGTCTCAGGCAGGATTTTGAAACTAACATTTAAAAGTGAAATTGGAGGGGAAGAAGCACAATCTTACAGGGTCTTCCTTTCTTCAGCATCAGAAAGATATAAGCCTCTCTTAAGGATGGAGGGACGGGATCCTGACTGTATGAGTGACGGAACATGTTAAATATCAGCCCTGATAATACGTTTATAAATTATTTATAAAATTCTCTCGGAAATCCGTCAGGAACGTGCACCTTTACATTCTGAAGCTGCTTCACACCCTCCTGCGCTGACAATGGTGCATTAAGGCACAACACCTATTCAGGGGTTACTCCTGGAAAACCCAGGTTCTTGGAACATGACTCCATCTTAATCCATCTATCCTAATAATGCTCAGTCTGAAATAATTCGGTGAGCAATCTCGGACAGGAGACATTAATCTTTTTGGAATTGAAGGTAAGGATCCCAATACCTTCCCTAATTGAGGTAACGGCTTGAGAGGAGCGCTCGTTTTCCTGCAAGATAGACTAAATACGTGCCTGGCTTATCACCATGTTCAAACAGCCTTTGTTTTGCAAATGAAAGTTCCTTCTTGGCTGTCTGTGTGAGCGTGGAATTCACTGTAGACGGAAGCGTTGTGATCCTCTGCAGCTTAGCCACTGAGGGTCAATCACAGTATGCACTCTTGGCTGCCCTCAGCTGTGCCTCAAGCCAGCTTTCCTGCTCCCCCTTCTGCTGCATCCTAAGGAATAATTATTTCCTTGGCGTAAGCCTTAGCAATTTCCCATAGAGTGGATGGGTTACTGGTTGAATCTGAATGAATGGCTAAGAAAGATTTGAATTCATCGCAGTGGGTGACACGGTGGCACAATGGTTAGCACTGCTGCCTCACAGTGCCAGACACCTGGGTTCAATTCCCGCCTCAGGTGATTGACTGTGTAGAGCGTTCACATTCTCCCCGTGTCTGCGTGGGTTTCCTCGCGTGCTCCGGTTTCCTCCCAGAGCCCAAAAATATGCAGTTTAGGTGAATTGGCCATTCTAAATTGCCCGTAGCGTTAGGTGAAGGGGTAAATGTTCGGGAATGGGTCTGGGTGGGTTGCACTTCGGCGGGTAAGTGTGGACTTGTTGGGCCTGCTTCTACACTGTAAGTAATCAAATGTAAATACTCAATTAACCAACTAGTCTTAAGAATAAAGGGATACATTCGCTAATGTCTCGAATCTACGAGGTACTATCCAAGGCCCCAAATGAGCTTTCCACATCCATCAAAGTTTTACCTGCACATCCACTAATATCATCTAATGTATCCGTTGCTCCCGATGCGGTCTCCTCTACATTGGGGAGACTGGGCGCCTCCTAGCAGAGCGGTTTAGGGAACATCTCCGAGACACCCGCACCAATCAACCAAATCGCCCACTGGCTCAACATTTCAACTCCCCCTCCCACTCTGCCGAGGATATGGAGGTGCTGGGCCTCCTCCACCGCCGCTCCCTCACCACCAGACGCCTGGAGGAAGAACGCCTCATCTTCCGACTCGGAACACTTCAACCCCAGGGCATCAATGTGGATTTCAACAGTTTCCTCATTTCCCCTTCCCCCACCTCATCCTAGCTTCTAACCTCCAGCAACTCGATCCCCTGACCTGTCCGGACTTGTCCGACCTGCCCAGCTCCTTTTCCACCTATCCACTCCACCCTCTCCTCCCTGACCTATCACCTTCATCTCCTTCCCCACTGACCTATTGTACTCTATGCCACTCTCTCCCCACCCCCACCCTCCTCTAGCTTATCTCTCCACGCTTCAGGCTCTCTGCCTTTATTCCTGACGAAGGGCTTTTGCCAGAAACGTCGATTTTGCCTGTCCTCGGATGCTGCCTGAATTGCTGTGCTCTTCCAGCACCACTGATCCAGAATCCAATGTCTCGAATCTGTTATATTGCCCTTAATCTTAATCAATAAGAATACTGCTTCATGGTCAGAAATGGTAATATTCCCAATTGTGCAGGATGCCACCGAATCTAAGATTGTTGCAGGAATGGGGAAGATATCAACCCTCGTGTGGCATTTATGCCGGTTAAAGAGGAAAATAAAATCCCGACTTGTGATGTGGATCTGCCTCCAGACATCCATGCTCTAGTTCTGCACACAAATCCACTAATTGCTTACATTATAACGAGGGTATTGGGGCAACTTTGGAAATTCTGTCCACCGTAGGGTCCATAAGACAGTTGAAATTTTAATGTGCCATGGTGCAAGATAACTGAATTGGGAAAATGCATCGACCAGGATTTTAAGAGTGTGCGCCGGAGGGAGGGTGGGCAATAAACATTCAAAATACTGTATTATTTACTATAGTTCAAGGCTTTGGGGATTATGAGCCTTCCGTGAGTGTCAAATACAATCTAGTAGATTAAATGGAAGATTCTTTTTATCCATTATGGCTTCTCCCCTACTCGTAATATTAAAAGAGGAGAAATAAACCCGATCAAACCCGACCTGCTGTGCTGTCAAATGTTCCTTGTCATCCAAGGTGCATCTCCTGAAATAGGACAACATCCACCCTCTTTTTTTATGACTAGAAAGTATTTTTTCCTCTTTTCTGGCCAATGGCTCCCCTAATGTTCCCGATACACCATTTAAGCACATCATTATCCCGAACACACTGCAGCAACATTTGAACTGGAGAGAGGAAGAACTTGAATGACTGATCATTAATAAACAAAGTCTCATAGAGCTTAAAAACTACACAAGCTAAGGCTACTACAACTGCCAACTCTCAAAACGTTCCAAAACTAAGCATTTTAAGTAAATGGCTGGGATGGAGTGTGTGAGGGAAGCACTTTGCCCGTGCTGTGATGCAGAGCACAACAAAGCAGACCGTCCAGATCGCCACCATCTTGGATTTCCCCTTGACATTTTATCGATATTATCATTTCATTTTGCATTATATTCCTGGATGTGCTGCAGCAGTGTGATTTTGTACCACTGTCAGCATTTCCCCAACACTGCACATTCCTGCCATTCCCCGATACTCCTTGACTCCGTTATTATTTATGAACCTTCTGTCTGTCCCTCAAACATATTCAACATCTCTGCCTCCAATGCTTTGCGGGGAAGAGAGTTCCAAATACTCTCACCACTGAGCAAACAAAAATTAACCTCATATGTGTGAGAGATTATTTTTGCTTCCTTACCTGAGAAAGGATATAATTAGATTAGATTAGATTACAGTGTGGAAACAGGCCCTTCGGCCCAACAAGTCCACACCGACCCGCCGAAGCGAAACCCACCCATACCCCTACATTTACCCCTTACCTAACACTACGGGCAATTTAGTATGGCCAATTCACCTGGCCCTGCACATCTTTGGACTGTGGGAGGAAACCGGAGCACCCGGAGGAAACCCACGCAGACACGGGGAGAACGTGCAAACTCCACACAGTCAGTCGCCTGAGGCAGGAATTGAACCCAGGTCTCTGGCGCTGTGAGGCAACAGTGCTTACTGCTGGGCCACCGTGCCGCCCACTAATTTGGAAGCAGTTCAGAGATGTTTCACTTCATGTATTCTAGGGATGAGGGTCTTATATTATTAAGGCTTTAACAGGTTACTCTTGGACTGAGAGGTGATCTTATTGAAACATACAAAACCTATAGGAGAGTGATCAGATAGATACCCATTGGGTGTTTGTATCGTCCAAACATCTTGTTGTTTTTATAGAATCTCTACAGTGTGGAAGCAGGACATTCCGTCCATCAAGTCCACATTGACCCTCGGAACAATATCCCCCCCGCCCCGGACCTGCCCCCCTACTCTTTCCATGTAACCCCTGCATTTCCCATGACTAACCTATCTAACCTACACATCCCTGGGCACTATTGGCAATTTAGCATGGCCAATCCGCTCTAAGCTGCATATCTATGGCCTGTGGGAGGAAACGTACACGGATATGGGAAGAATGTTCAAACTCCACACAGAAGGTTGCCCGAGGTTGGAACTGAACGCAGCTACTTGGTGACGGGAGGTATCAGTGCTAATCACAGATCCACCATGCGCATCCGTTAGTTCTATTAGTTGCTTTTGGCTGACTAAAGAAATCTGCCTGACTTGTTCCTGTCACTGAACCTGACTCAATCTATGAACTTTATCATCGGCCATATCACCAACCTGGTTACATTTAAAATTTAGTGTGAGCAGTGGATGAATGGGACGAGAAAAGGAAACAGTGACACCCTCCAACCTCCGTCAGAGCAGGAATTAGGAGAAATTCACAAATTGGGATTTCAGTCAAGTGGGAATTCACTTTCCCAGAAGTTTGAGATGGCTGGATATTTATATCATACCGAAGCTGGCTTTGTCTGATTTTCCATGGACAGGTGAATCAGGGATAATGCTGCATAGAAAGAGAAGTGCAGCTGGGATCACAATGAGATGACCCATGAAATTATTTCCTGGTGGAGAAATGTCAAAGGGCCGAATGGCCCACTCGTGTCCCTCAGCTGTATGTTCTGACGTTCCATTCAGCCCTCGGATCTGCTAAACAGGGGCAGATCGAGGCCACTCCGATGGTTAGGTGTAGTTTTGGAAATGCACTTGGAAAATCCAGGCTGGGTCAGGAAGTGACCAACACCCCCACCCCTCAATCCCTGTTTCCAGGCTTCCCCTCTCTGTAACCTCTGCTCCAGATGTGGGTCATGTTGCAGCCTTAAATACCCTAGGAATACAGCCACATACCCCACCCAGGGTTAAAATATCAAATCCTCTGCTCTCCCTGAATGCAATATTGTACAACACGATTTCCATCAAAATAACCCGTTTCTTTCCAAATGGATAACATGTGACATCAATAAATAGGAACAGGAGAAGGTCAATCGGCCCCTCAAGCTAATCCTGGCATTTCATAAGAACATGGCTGATCTACTCCAGTGCTCACCTCCACTTTCTTCCCCACCCCTTGTATCCCTTCACACCTCTCTGGGTTAGGGAATGCCAAACATTCACTACCTTCGGAGAGAAGACGTTATTCTGCATCTCAGATTGAAATCGATGTTCCATATTCGGTATCTATATCCTCGAGTTCGACACTTTGCACAAGAATGGAAACAACTTCTGAACATCTACCTTCTCCAACCCCTTCTGTGTCTTGTATGTTTCAGCAGTATCACTCCTCATTCATTTAAACCCCAATGAATAATCGCCTTACCATTTTAGAGATTCTCAATAACTCAACCCTTTCATCCCAAGAAACTGCCTAATGTACCAACCGAGGTACTTGCTGCATCAGCATGCTGACTTTGTGTTTCATACACAGGAAGACTCCAATCCCTTTGTACTGTTCCTTTTCTGGAAGTCCTCTCCATTAAATAACAGCCTGCCTTTTGATGCTCAGTGTTATCCTCAAACTCGGATGTATATTGCACTCAGCTCCCTCCTGCAGGCTGTCAGCATAGATAGCAAATAACTGATGCCATCAGATTGTTATTTGTGGTACTCCACCAGCTCCACCCTTATCATAAAGATCCATTAATCCTGACTCTCCGATTTCTGTGTTTACCAATTATCATCCCATGTTAATACAGTATCCGACATCCTGGAGCTTCTGTTTTGTGTAAGAACTTTTAATTTGTAATACCTTGTGGAAAATCTCTGGAAAGTCTCGTGTCTACCAGATCGCCTTTATCAAGTCCGCTTGTTACATTTTCAGGCATCTCCAGAAATACTTTGCACGATTTTACAGGGCAAAGTATAATTTTCCTTTCACAAATCCAATCTGATTCTTCGTGAAGCTTTTCTAAACTTCCATGCTGGCCAAGATTTCCATATTAAGCTCGTCCCATTTGATTTCATTTGGCCCATAGGCCTCCAAATATTTCCCATTCATATGTTTGTCCAAATGAGTTTTAAATGTTGTAGCTGTCCTTGCATCTCCCACTCTTCCTCTGGAAGCTCATTCCATACCCACACCGCCCTCTGTGTAAGAACGCAGACCCTTCATCCCTTTTTAGTCGACCCCCTTTCACCTTAAACCTATTTCCTCTATGTTTGGATTCCCATATCCTGTGGAAAAGACCTTGGTTATTCACCCTATCCATACCTCTCATGATTTTATAAGTTTCTATAATGTCACCCTTCAACATTCTACACACCATCTGATATTAACTTCAAGAACAAGCGTTTAAAGATAAGCACTGCAAAATTGAAACAATATTAAAAATGACAGGTAACCAACACTCAGCCTTAACATCATGCTGTGATTTTGTTTTCTCCATGATTACAATACTAAGGCAGCATGAAACGCTTACTAGTGCCAATTAGAATTCAAGCACCTGAATTCCTTTGTCTAAAGGGGATGATGATTATGACAGTGAAAATGTATCTGTGGCCAGATTTATACAATAAATCTTATGCTACTGAGACTTTATAAAGCTCTGGTTAGGCCCAATTTGAAGTACTGTGTCCAGTTTTGGGCTCCACACCTCAGGAAGGACATACTGGCACTGGAGCGTGTCCAGCGGAGATTCACACGGATGATCCCTGGAATGGTAGGTCTCACATACGAGGAAAGGCTGAGGATCCTGGGATTGTATTCATTGGAGTTTAGAAGGTTAAGGGGAGATCTAATAGAAACTTACATGATAATACATGGCTTGGAAAGAGTGGACGCTAGGAAATTGTTTCAGTTAGGCGAGGAGACTAGGACCATTGGGCACAGCCTTAGAATTAGAGGGGGTCAATTCAGAACAGAAATGCAGAGACATTTCTTCAACCAGAGAGTGGTGGGCCTGTGGGATTCATTCCTACGGAGTGCAGTGGAAGCCAGGACGCTAAATGTCTTCAAGGCAGGGATTGATAAATGCTTGCTGTCACAAGGAATTAAGGGCTACAGGGAGAATGCGGGTAAGTGGAGTTGAAATGCCCATTAGCCATGATTAAATGGCGGAGTGGACTCGATGGGGTGAATGGCATTACTTCCACTCCTATGTCTTATGGTCTTATGGTCTTATACCACATGGTCAACATTCTCCCTCCTGGCCTCCGTATGACTTTGTGTGGTTGTGTCTTCTTTATCTTGCATTCAATAGAGAGAACCCCTTTCCCCCATTCACACCTTAAATTCGACCCGTTATACAGAATCTTCTCGGTCACCACTGCGAAAAGCCTGTTTTTCTTTTGCCACACCCTCTTTTCCCTGTGACCCATCCTCCACTTCTGGCAAGGGATTAAAAGACCATTTTGCAATTGTATTCAGTTTTGATGAATTGTCACACTGGACTGGAACCGCTAACTCTGTTTCTCAGTCTCTGCAGATGTTGACAGACCTGCGGAGTTTCTCCAGAAATGAATAGGCACAGAACAAATCTTCAATTAAACAAATAGCTATGGATACTGGAAATAAAAATAAAAAACCGTTATGAAAGGTTCACTGGACCGGAAAATTTAACTCTGCATTCACTCCAGAAACTTCTGCAACACTTTTAGCAATTTCTTCAGCAATTTCTGTTTGTTGAACAATTTCCAAAGACATATTATCAAAGATGCCCAAACATCCCGTCCAACATGGAGCGCCGTACACTGGGAACTGAACGATAACGCATGGTGACAAGTTCATTGACTCTGAAACTGCATAAGGCTGGCATCACTGACACTGCAGAGCTCTGAATCATGGTCAGGGGAAAAATAACAGAAGGAAACACATTCACTTCAAATTCAGAATATGGCATTACTGAAAGGAAAAGATTCAGATTAGTACCTTAAATGGATATTGTTTATGTAAAAATTTGGAGGCGTGACACCAAGGAAAGACTTCCAGCAGAATGAGAATATGAATATGGAAGTATTTCCGCATCAGAAACCAGAGTAGGTCACTGAATACAGGGCTGATGGGTGAATAGGTCTCGGTATGAACGGGGGGGGCAGTCAGTAGAATTGAATTATAGACACTGCAGCTAAAACTGGGTTATCATCTGATGCGGTAGATTTCAATGACAATCTGTAACTTTTCCCCCAGGATAGTCCATCCGTCTACCATTTCCATCAAGCCGATCCATGAGTCAGTGACGAGTGTGGGTGAACATGGTCGGGTCGGAATCACGTGCACTTAAACCTGATTACAACCCATTAAAGCTACCGCACTTGACTGGTTACACTACAACCAGCAGGACTAACATCTGATACAGTGAGAGAGATGATCCCAAGACTAACAAATCAGATCTAAGCTCTGTCGTCCTCCTGTCAAATCCATGCATAATAGTCGATGGACCATTAAACAACTTACTGGAAGAGAGGACTCCACAAATATCCGCACCCTAAATAATGGAACAGCCCTGTACGTCAATGTAAAAGATGCAGGATCTGCACCATCCTTAGCCAGAAGTGTTGAGCCGATTATCCACCTCAGCCTCACCATGATGCCAACAGAATCACACATGGCAGTCTTCAACCAATTCAATTCATTGCACGTGACATGAAAAAACAGCTGGACACTGTAGATACGACTAATGCAGTAGACCCTGACACCATTCCTGCAATAGGACTGAAGACATGTGCTGCACAACAAGCCATGTCCCTGGGGACGCTGTGTCGTTCCAGCTCTTAATCTGACATCTCCCTGGCAATGTGGAAAATTACTCAACTATATCCAATCCGCTAAGAGGAGGATTACTGCAATCTGACTCTTTACTTGTCCTTCATTCCCATCACGACAGTTAAATTGGTGGGAGTTCAAATTTGTCAGAGCTGTCAAGCAGCACAGAAATAATCTGCTCAGTGTGGTTTCCGATAGGTCCCCATGTGGAGATGGTGCTGTTGTGGAAATGTCACTGGATTACTAACCTAGACCAGGCTAATGCTCTGGCAGCTGGTGCAAATTAGAAACAATTAATAAAATATCAAGATCTAAAATCTGGTGTCAGTAATACTGAGCTTGTGTTCAATATCAATTGTAAACTTCGATTTCCTTTCCCAATGTACCTTCAGGAAGTGAATCTCCCGTGCTTTCGTGGTCTGGCCTGAAAGTGACTCCAGACACAGAGACATGTGCTAAACTCTTCAATGATCTCTGAATCGGCCAAACAAGACACTCAATTATAAAAAACTTCACTGAGGTCTTAAATGATAAACCCGTACCGAACACCAGGTACCAGCCTCGTTAGTAGAAAAGGGAATGGGAACCACAATCCTGTCGACCCTGCAGAGACCTCTTTCCTAACAGTTGAGAGCTTGTGACAATATTTGCAGAGCTTTCCCACACACTGCACAGAAACATTGTGAAGGAGCAGGTCATACAACACATTGAGCTTTCCCTGTGCTAGTTAATGGCCGAACATCTCCTCAGTGCAGTTTTCCCCATACAATAGTCATATCCCTTAATATGTTTAAACATTGTGAAATATAAAATGAGAACTGCAGTAGTGCCTTCAGCCCATCAGTTTTGCTCCTCCATTCAATATACAGGCAGTTCTCCGATAACACATGTTGATTAAATACAATTTGGCTGCAATGTGATTCGTGAATCTTTTTTCTATAAAGTGAATTCCCGTTCACTGTGACGTGATTCCTTGTCAGGAACCAGCTGAACAGCAACATCCTGCCTCAGGATCCTCTCTCTGCAAAATGTACAAACAATGTGGTCAGGTAAAACAGGGATGCAATGCGCTCATGAAGCCTTAAAACTGAGGCTGAAACTGGAAATTGTAGATACATTTAGAAAGAACTTTATTTCAAACTGTGGAGAGAATCTTAAGGAGACCTGGAATTCCCCATCGGCATCACGTGGTTATTCAGCCCCCACGTGCTTTCTGGTGAAAGGTACAGTGCTCCAGTGAGTGACTATGGTGTGAAAGTGTTACACACCAAAACTGCACACAATGCTGCACAATGTTCTAGATGGTGTCTCATCAAGACCCTGTACAGCTGCAGTAAGGTACTCTTCCTCCTGTATTCAAATCCCCCTGAAATGAAGGTGAATACGGCATTTATCTTCCTCCCTCCTTGCTGCCCTGATATATTACTTTCAGTGATTAGTGTACAGGGAGATCCAGATTCCTTTCAATGTTACAGCTCCCCACTTGCTGGCTCTATATACACTGGTCAGCGTGCCAATGCCATTCCCAGTATTGACTCTTGGATTCCGAACTCACTGCCTTACATGGACTCGGAGAGCTGCACATAAATAAACAAAAATGCAGCTTAATTCCTTAATAGAGCAACATTTTTCAACAACTCCCTTTTCAAATGATAGGCTTCCATTCTATTGTTCTCATCAAAGTACACAGCATCTCATCTCTCCCATGCTCTCCATCTGCCACGTATTTGCCCGGTCATTTCACTTATCTCAGTCACCTTGGAGCATTTTTACATCCTCCTCACCCACTCACAAGCTGACATTGTTTAGTGCTGTCAGCAAACTTGGGAATATTGCATTTGAGACACTCAACCAAATATATAATGTGTATTGGCAATAGCTGGCGCCCAAGCCACGATCCTTGCTATATACTCCCAGCATTCCATTAAAAAAATGTTGTTTTATTCCTACTCACTGTTTCCTGCCAGCTCTGTCCTTCGAGAACCATGTCCATGTATTAGTCCCAGTCCCACAGGATTTGAATTTGCACAATAGGCTTGGGGCTTTATCAAAAATCTTTCTGAAATTCCACTCGTATTGCATTGATAGCTTCTACATAATTTTGCTAAAAGCCACTTTCTCAAATATGATTCCTATTTCATGAATCTCTGTTGATTTTGTCTATGCCCACTAATTTCAGTCTGATACTTTCTCTAAACTGTTTAGTTGATAATTTAATTCTGTTCCTTTTTTCTCACCAGACTAAAGTTCCCTCGTATTACTGGGAAGTTTTCTTTTTTGTTTTGCTTTCTTCTGTGAAGGCATAACTGAAGTATTTGCTCCATAGTTCTGCTATTTCCCTGTCCTCCATTATCTGGTATCAAACTGTTGGAAAGCTGCACATTTTTTCCCCTAATTTTGCCATTGACATATTTTCAGAAAATATTACAAGTTCTGCGTAAAAACTTTGTTAAGATATTCTTCAGAATCCTATCAATTCCTATTTTAAGGTACTGGATGATTGGCCTTCCACAGCCATACAATCACACAACCAAAGACTCTGTACTATCAGAAATACAGCACAGTCTACATTAGACACACTTTCCGACACAATACCCGTAGCCGTGAAACTTAAGGCATTTCAAGTGCACTACCGTGTATTTTCGAATGCTTTTGAGGTTACCATGACAACTCGCCTTTCAAGAAAAGCATTTCAGACCCCAACACACTCTGGGTGAAAAGCAATCCTCAAATCCTCACTAAACCGCAAACCCTTCACTTTAAAAGTGTGGCCCTTTGACTAAAAAAGAACAGATGCTGTCCATCCACACTGTCCATGTCCCTCAGAATCCTATCCTTCTGAATCACGTCCCCCTCAGCCTCCTCTCCTCCAAACTAAACAACCCAAGCTTATCCAGCCTCTCTCGATAACTGATGTGCTCCATCCCAGGGAACATCCTGGTGAATCTCCTTTGCACCCCCTCCAGTGCAGTCACATCCTTTCTGTAATGTGGTTCCCAGAACTACACACAGTATTCCATCTTGGCATCACCAAAGTTCCGCATAGCTCTTATAATCTGTGCCTCAATTAATCAAGGTTATGTTTACAGTCCCCTATGCTTTCCCAAATTGTGTATGAACCTGTCCATCACAGGCCGGGTTCTTGTGGAGAAGCACCCTCTGACCTTCCTCGTGTGCTGCCATTCACTGAGTCCTCCCCCGTCTGGTTCCTTCTTCCAAAGTGTATCACCTCATACTTATCAGGGTTACATTCCATCTGCCATTAATCTTCCCAGCTGGCCATTCCATCTGTATCTTCCCGTAACTTAAGGCCTTCCTCCTCACTGCCAACCAACTGGCCAATCTGTGTATCAAACACAAATTTACTTATCACACTCCCCACACCTCGTCCATATTCACAGCGACATAATTTATGAGTACCACAAATATTAAAGTGAAACATCACACAACATCAGGTTAGAGTCCAACAGGTTTGTTCGGAGGCACTAGCTTTCGAAGCGCTACGTTTTCATCAGGTGATTGTGCGCATTGATGAAGAAGCAGCACTTCAAAAGGTAGTGCCGCCGAATTAACCTGTTGGAGTATAATCTGGAGTTTTGAGATTTACAGCATTGTCCACTCAGTCCAACACCAGCACGTCCGAATCACAAATAATAAGGGACACAGCACTGATCCCTGTAGTATACCATTGGACACTGGCCTCCAGTCACACAAGCAATTAACCACCACCTTGTGTCTCCTACCACTAAACTTCATTTGGATGCAATTTGGCAAGTCACTAATGAGTCCTACCTGTTCCCTGGTTATTCTGTTCGGCTGGTCAACCTTGTAGAATATCTGTGAATTCTCCCTAATCTTGCCCTGCCAGCAGGTGTCCATGCCCCTCTGTTAGTTAGTCCCCTTAGCGTGCAGAATTTCCTTCTTATTGCAGTCTTAAATGGTCTGTCCTTTATCCTGCCATTATTTCCCTTGATTGTGTATTAGGCAGACGGAGAAACATCCTGTTAATTTCCAACTTGTAAAATGTTTTGTTAATTTTATACATTTCACAGTGGCTCATCTCTCATTCTTTGAAACTCTAGAGAACACAGGCCGAGTTTCCTCATCACGCAATCTCACCAATTGAGGGATTAATCTGGAGAATGTCCATTGAACTTCCTCTGTGGTCAGTATATTCTTTCTCAGATTTGGTGACCAAAACTGAACTCAAAATTCCAGGTACAGTACTCACCAACACGCTGTTAAACTGCTTCAACATGTCTTTACATCTATCTGCTGACACCCTTAAAGGAAGGCAATCAAAACTTTAACTTACCACTTGCATATATTCCTCCAACGACCGTTCACATTCATTCTATTTACGAACTCATTGTGTGAGTTCTTATAGAAAGCCTTCTGATAATCTAAAATATGCCAATTGTACTGGTTCCCCATTATCTATGCTGTAAGAATCAACTTCAAACAATTCCAACGCTTGTCAAGTATGATTTCCCTTTCAGAAATGCTTACTGAGTCTCTCCAATGTTGCTGTTAATTTCTAAATAACGAATATCACATCCTATATAATCGACTCCAACAGTTTGCCCACAAATGTCAAGTTAATTGGTCTGCAGTTCTCCAAACTATCTCTTCTTCCCTTTGTACATGCTTGGATCACGACCGTTCATCTATAGTGCTTGGATACAGACTATGCTGAATATACTGGGTAATAGAACACAGTCATCGATAGTGCAACTAATACTTCTATTAGTGGTTTATTTCTGAAGATTTTGGTATGAAGTACATCTGGTTTGTCAAGGTTAGCAATGCTCAATCCAGCTGTATGTTCAATTACAGCCTTGTTACTGATATAAATTGACTTCATATCTTTTGATCCACAAGTCCTATAGGATGACGTCGTATTTCTGGGTGATTTTCTGGGTCTTCCTCCATGAAGACAGATGCAAGGTAACTGGTTATTTGCTTGGCCATTTCCCTATTATCCATAATAAGCTCGTCTCTCCTGATTGCAGATTTCCACATGTGACTTTGCTTTTCTCTTTCTTTTGAAATATAGAACTTAGATTTATGCAGTCTTTGTGTTCCTGTTTGTTTGCATGTATGTTCGCTTTTTGATTTTCTTACCCGTTTCATGGCCCTCCTTTTCTGGATCGTAAATTTCTGAGAATTCTCAGGATTCCACAATGTGTGGAATTCTTCTGAAGTCACTTCCTGTGATTAATATAATCTTTAATTTATTATGCTAATCATTGTTAACTCACTTTCTCACTCTTGGGTGTTTTACCTGAAATAAACAGACATACTTTTCAGACTTTGTGGTATTTCTATAAATCTCCTGGTCCTGACCATATATATTCAGGAACACTGCAGAAGGACAGGAAAGAAATAGCGGGGGCCCTGGTTGGTACTTTTGCATCATCGGTAGCCAATGGGTGAAGTCCTGGAGGACTGGAGGGTAGTGAAAGCTGTGCCGTTATTCAAGAAGGGCTACAAATAAAAACCGTGGAACCTAAACCTAAAATCTGTAGCAGGTAAGTTACTTCACAAGATTCTGAGGGAGAAGATATACATGCATTTGGAAATACAGGGCCTTGTGAATGGGGGACTATGGCTCACAAATTTGTTAGGCTGCTTTGATGAAGTGACCAGTAACTTTGGCAAGGGCATGGTTGTATATATAGGTTTCAGTAAGGCCTTCAATAAGGTTCCACATGCTAGGTTGCTCTGGAAGGTTAGATCACATGTAAGTGAGGGGGAGTTGGCAAATTAGGTCCAAAATTAGCTTGATGATAGGAAGAAGAGGGTAATCGTGGAAGGATGCTTGTCAGACTGGAGGTCTGTGATGAGTGGAATGCCTCAGGGATCGGTGCTGGGACCATATATTCATATATTACACATATCTATGATTTAGATGAGAATGTACAGGTATGATTTGTAAGTTTCAAGGTGACACTAAAATAGGTGGTATCGTGGACAGTGAGGAAGTTTATCAGAAATTTCAGCAATTACAGCAGTACCTTGATCGAGTGGGGAATTGGGCCGAGAAATGGCAAATTGAGTTTAATTCAGATAAGTGTAAGTTCTTGCATTTTAGAAAGTCAAATCAAGGCAGGAGTTTCATGGTGAATGGCAGGGCCTTAAGGAGCGCAGGGGAACAGAGTGACCTTGGAATTCAGGTGCACCGTTTTCTGTTAGTGGAGTCCCAGGTAGACAAGGCACTGCAAAAGGCTTTTGACTCACTGGCCTTCATCAGTTAGAGCACTGAGCATCGAGATTAGCGAGTTATCTTGCAGTTCTACAAGATGTTGGCGAGTCCATACTTGTAGCGTCATGTTCAGTTTTGTTCACTTTGCTCGAGGAAGGATGTTATTAAACTGGAAAGAGTGCAGAAGAAATTTACAAGGATGTTGGAAAGACTCAATGGTCTGAGTTATAGTGAGAGGTTGAACAAGCTAGGATTTTTTACTTTAGAATGTATGTGGCTGAGGGGGATCTGATAGTAGTGTATAAGATCATGGGAGGCATGGATAGAGTCAATGCACTCAGTCTTTTTTTCTCCGGGATTGGGCAATCACGGACTATAGGGCATCAATTTAAGGTCAGAGGGGAAAGAGTAAAAGGGAACCTGAGGGACAATTTCTTTTACACACCGGGTGGTATGCATATGGGATGAGCTGCCAGCAGAAGTGGTTGAGGCGGGTATATTCACAAAATTTAAAATACATTTGGACAAATACACAGGTAGGAAAGGATTAGAAGGATACAGGGAAATGGCAGGGAAATGGGGTTCGTGTGAATGGACATTTTGTTCGGAATGGACCAGTTTGGGCCGAATGGCCTGTCTCTGTGCTGTAAGACTATATGGGTCGACCAACCATTGCTCTCCTACCGAATGTTATATTGTATTTTCCCAATTCACTGGAGCGAACTTGACACTCTAGCCTCTGGGCTTCCATGATGTTTGACCAGAATGTTCAAGCATTGCACATTGAATGCAGACGCCGTGTAAAATACAACATATTAATGTCACTATTCCTCCAAAGATGCTTCAGAGCAAGGTCAGTAATTAATCCTTCCGACCACACAATAGACAATTGACAATAGGTGCAGGAGTATGGTGGCACAGTGGTTAGTACTGCTGCCTCACAGCGCCTGAGACCCGGGTTCAATTCCCGCCTCAGGCGACTGACTGTGTGGAGTTTGCACGTTCTCCCCGTGTCTGCGTGGGTTTCCTCCGGGTGCTCCGGTTTCCTCCCACAGTCCAAAGATGTGCAGGGTCAGGTGAATTGGCCATGCTAAATTGCCCGTAGTGTTAGGTAAGGGGTAAATGTAGGGGTGTGGGTGGGTTTCGCTTCGGCGGGTCGGTGTGGACTTGTTGGGCCGAAGGGCCTGTTTCCACACTGTAATGTAATCTAATGTAATCTAATCTAATCTAATCTAATTTCATTGAGTAGGTCATTCTGCCCTTCGAGCCTGCACCACCATTCAATATAATCATGACTGATCATCCTTAATTAGCATCATACAACACCAAATCCGAAATAATCTGCTCTCTGGTTTGCTTCACAGCATACTCTTCAACCTACCTAATATACACTTAAGGAATTTATTTTTCACAACATTAGCAGTCACTTAGTTAATTCAGTTTCGATGCAACTTGACACCATCTATTATTACTGCAGAACCCACGAGTATTTTTTACTCCTTCACAGGATGAGGGCTTCTCTGGATAACCAGCATTTACTGGCCATGCCAGATGGCATTTAAGAGTCAACTGCATTGCCTTGGATCTGGAGTGACATGCAGGCCAGACCAGATAAGAACAGCCGTTTCCTTCCCTAAAAAGACGTTAGTGAACCAGAAGATTTTTTCCAACAATCAGGAATGGATTCCTGATCATCATAAACCCTAGATTCCAGATACATAATGAATTCAAATTCCACAATCTGCCATGGCAGGATTTGAAAACATGTCCCCAGAACATTACCTGGGTCTCTGGGTTAAGAGCCCAGCAATAATATCAGTATGTCATAGCTTCCCTTTGCATACAGTTGCATATATAATTTCCAGAGCATATGATGCAAAATATTTGCGCGAAAGTTTTGGTTCAGATATATTACACAACAAGTTTGTTTCTCCTTGCTATTTGTAAGACCCCCCAAACTGATTCTGTGGAATCTGAGGGACAGAGCCTGTGTCGTTATTAGTGATAGACTTGGATAAAACATTCAGGGAAGCTTATCTAGATGCTGTGATGATGTGAAGACATGTCCAGCAATACAGGACAAGTATCAATATCCATTCCGCGTTGTCAGGATAAGTGTCAATGTATATTGTCACTGCCCCCTCACACTCACTGTATGTCTGCCTTCCGCAAAGACCGTCCCCTCCGTGACTACCTGGTCAGGTCCACGCCCCCCTACGACCCCCTCACATCCTGGCACTTTCCTCTGCCACCGCACGATGTGCCCGCACCTTCTCCCTCACCTCTATCCAAGCCCCTAAAGGAGCCTTCCACATCCATCAAAGTTTTACCTGCACATCCACTAATATCATTTATTGTATCCGTTGCTCCCGATGCGGTCTCCTCTACATTGAGGAGACTGGGCGCCTCCTAGCAGAGCGCTTTAGGGAACATCTCCGAGACACCTGCACCAGTCAACCACACCGCCCCGTGGTCCAACATTTCAACTCCTCCTCCCAGTCTGCCGAGGACACGAAGGTCCTGGGCCTCCTTCACCGCAGCTCCCTCGCCAGCAGACGCCTGGAGGAAGAACGACTCATCTTCCGCCTCGGAACACTTCAACCCCAGGGCATCAATGTGGACTTCAACAGCTTCCTCATTTCCCCTTCCCCCACCTCATCCTAGTTTCAAACTTCCAGCTCAGCACTGTCCCCATGACTTGTCCGGACTTGTGCGACCTGCCTCGCTCCTTTTCCACCTATCCATTCCACCCTCTCCTCCCTGACCTATAACCTTCATCTCCTCCTCCACTCACCCATTGTACTCTATGCTACTCTGTCCCCACCCCCACACTCCCCTAGCTTATCTCTCCACGCTTCAGGCTCACTGCCTTTATTCCTGATGAAGGGCTTTTGCCAGAAACGTCGATTTCGCTGCTCGTTGGATGCTGCCTGAACTGCTGTGCTCTTCCAGCACCACTGATCCAGTATGTCTCTTATAGCATCTACCCTCGACCAAGGCTCACGCTCTATCTCCAAATAAGGCTCCAGCACGACCACTCTCATTGTTGAATTCAGCATCTTCCCTCCCTCACATTTTCTGTCCCTGATGCAATAGCCCCGCACACTAATAGCACTGCATGGATACAACACTGTGGACAGATTCCCTCCGTCCACCTCACCATGTCACACCTCACCTAGTCCAGCACTAACAGTAGGTCTATCCACTCCCACCCTCACTCATTCCCTCCGTTTCTCTCATTCCAGGAGAAACAGCCTGGAATAGGACAGAAAGGGCCAACCCGGGTGGTGGAGTGCCGGATATCCGTTCCCTCATCCCCCTACCCTGATATGTGGGCTGGATCCTGGAGAGAGCTAGAGAGAACCAGGAGGCCTTGCGTGGAGATTCTGAAACAAAACACGTCCCACCAACGGAATAAGGAACAGTGTTCATTAAAGAGCAATTCTCAATTCAAACCTGCTGTCAGTTCCAACCTCATCTCTCTCACTTGCAGAAGAACTGATACCCCATTGCAGAGATGCAGGCATTGAAATAAACAGACGTATTGGTAAATATCCCAATATACTAACATACACAGTGCATACAAGGAGATAAGCATGCACACACGTAGAAGCACACAAAGACATAAAACGTCACACACAAATAGACACAAACACAGATAGAAACACACAGGCTGATAGAAACACAGACAGACATAGTCACACAAATACAAAAGTAACAAGCACATAGACACACACACACATAAATACACATTAAGACACAGACACGAGTACCATTAAGACACAAATAAATAAGGTTTTGATTTATAAGGAGATCAAGGATTCTAGGGAGAAGTTAGGAGAATGAGGTTGAAGAACATATTAGAAATGACTGAATGGTACATCAGACTCGATAGGCCAAATGGTCTAATTCTGCTCCTTTTTTAATGCTCGTGTGGTGTTATGCTATCAGGTATTCTCTTCCTAAGATAGCAGCAGCAACATATTTGATTGGAAACAGTCAGTGGTAATGTGGGAAATGATTAGAGAGCAGAATGGCTAATGTCTATTCCTAGTTATTGTACCACTTTATCCGAAAAGGGGCAGTGATTTGATATGAGGTTAACACAGTTTTTTAAAAAAAATGTGTCCCACAATGAAAGAAGGATGTCCCTTTCCCTTTACTGTTGTGCTATCTGTTGTGTCCTCATCCTCAGGGAGCAGTGAAGACTCGGTTAATTAAGGTATTTTAGTTTGAGCTTGACTGATCTTTGCCAGACAGGAGAGTCAATGTTTATTGTGAACAGACAGAAGACGGATGGTCAGACATACTCGCATCAGCCATGAGCATTCTGAGTGGTGCTGCTAAATAGCCAACTGCTGCCACTTTCCAATGTCTTGTTCCCTCAATCCACCCTCCCGGCCATTACAACAACATACTGCTGCCCCTACCCTTTGTGTTGTTCCCTCAATCCACCCCTCGATGCTGTTCCAGAGATATACTGCTGCCCCTATTCCATGTGTTGTTCCCTCAATCCACTCTCCCGGCCGTTACAGAGATATACTGGTGCCCCTACCCTTTCTGTTTTTCGCTCAATCCACCCCTCGATGCTGTTCTTGAGATATACTGCTGCCCCTACCCTTTGTGTTGTTCCCTCAATCCACTCCTCGAGGCTGTTACAGAGATATACTGCTGCCCCTACCCCTTGTTTTGTGCCCTCAATCCACCTCTCGAGGCTGTTAAAGAAATGCTGTCCCTACCCCATTTATTGTTCCCTCAATCCACGCTCCCGGCTGTTCCAGAGATATACTGCTACCCCTACCCCATGTGTTGTTTCCTCAATCCACCCCTCAATGCGATTACAGGGTAGAGGACAATCCCATTCAGCTAGACTGGATCGTTACAATGAGACGGGAGGAGACCATTCTGCCCCTCCAATGAATTACACAGGAATATAGGATGACATAATTCAGCTCGTTGAGTACATTACACAATCCAGGACGAGGCCATTCAACCCCGCCTGAACTGCTGCACAGGAACAGGGATGCTATCACTAACAGGAAATAGACAGTAGAGATACATGATTTTATAAAACAAAACTGTAACTAGTTTTGACTCAGAGATCACTGTAGGATCATCAATGATCAATAATCTATGTAAAATATCTGGATAAAGTAACTGAATGGATCAAAGCTGAACTACCTTGTACACCAAAATGATCATTCAATAGATCTTCAAATGAAGGTAGTGAATCTGCATTATGATGTAGACAGGGAAGGTTAGTGAGCATACCATCAGCAGTAAGAATATAATGTGAGTTGTCTATTGCAGTCGGGAACAATTTAAATGGAGAGAGATTGCAGATGTTTTTTCATGTTCTTGGTACATAAATCATATGAAGTCTGTCTGCAGATGCAGCAAGTGATTCGGAAGGTACGTGGAATGATGCTGTTTGTGGCAGAAGTATTGGGTTTAATTAGGAATATTTCACTGTATCTGTATAGGGCATTGCTGAGACCGCATCAGATACACTGGGTGCAGTTCTGATCCTCTAAAGTTAAAAAAAAAAGATACAATTCCTTTCAAAGATGTTCAAAGATGCTTCCCTTTACGCATTCCTGAAATGAAGGCCTTCTGTTATCGGGGATTATCTGTTTAGATCTTAGATGAGAAATCTTACTGAACCACGATTTTCAGAGAAGTCTTTCAGCTGGATACATATTTTCTCTTGTTAAGAAGACTAAAGCTAGACAATAATTTTTTGAATGAGATGCATTGGTATTAACACAAATATTCTGAAGATATCAACCCATTTTTTAAAATTACGCAGATGCATATAAACATCTCATCAAATCATAAAGCGGGCACATTTTTTTTTTGCTAATGCAAGGCACTGTGCACAACAACAACAATGATGCTGCATACAGTATACAGTCTATTATCATCCATTCCAGAGAATGTACATGGAGAGTGCACATGGTCCAGTTTGGTGTTCAGTTGACATTCTTGTATTTTTCCACACAGAGACGGAGAAAAATATTACTTGCTTCAGAAGCAGCAGTCAATTGGTCTCTCTCTCTTAATTTATTCTGCCTGAAAGCAAGGCGTGAGAGCACAAAAATCCTGAGACATCTTTACCACTCGTGGAGGATTCCTGATGAGGATTCATAGGAATCTCTGTACAGCTCGAAGCAAAGGGAATTCAGCCAAATCCAACGGTTCCGGGAAGAAATCCGCAATTCCAGACATTTGTGTGAGCAGAATAAGTTCAAAGTCAGAACAATATTTGAGACACTCTATCATTTTACTATTTGTTCACAGTTCAACTTTCTGTGTCTCAGATTTATCTAGAAAATTACTCAGTCCGATATCTATATCATTGGACACAGCACTCAACTGGTTACATTTAAAATTTGCTTTCACCAATAGAGGAGTGGGAAAAGACACGAATGAACGTCCAACATTGGTCAGAACACAGACAAGAGATTCTTAAAGGGTTGTTCAGGTGTGAATTCCCTTCCACAGAAGATTGTGATGCCTGGATATTTCCATTTGTTCAAAATTGTCTATGTAAGACATTTGAAAGACAAATGAATGTAGGGAAATGGTACACTGACAGAAAAGTGCTGCTGAGACCTTAATCAGATCATAGTGCATGGTAGAGCCGTGACAAAGTGCCTGATGACCCACTCTTGCTCCACAGTCCCGTGTTACTATGGTGCATTCAGCCTCTCACAGCTCGTGCAAGGTGCAGATGGGGGCCACTTGCTCCGAATACCTGGTCCACAGTAACACAGGATTTCATTTAATCCCTCACAACTGTCACGCACAGATTGGTACGGATTGGAAAATGTTATTTGGAAAGCCAGGCTGGTTTAGAAAGACGCCTCTGGTTTGTTTACAGAGTGCCCCCTCTGCAACTTGTGCTTCTTTTATTGGTCTTGGTCTAGACCAGGATTCGTTATGAATAAAGCTCTATACCTCACTCAGAGATGACAAAAAAATGCTTTGCTCTCTCTGATTACAACATACAATAACAGTACATCCAGGAAAATTACAGCTGTTTACTTTGAAATTACAGAAAATGAAAACATAAGGAACAGGAATAAGTAATTCGGACGATCAAGCCATTGTATACGATCATGGCTGATCTACTGTTATCATTAACTCCTCCTTAATGCCCAGTTATTCACACTCCTCAGCTCTCTGACAGATCAAAGATTCACGTACCACCTCTTTAAATACTTTCAATGATGTAGCTCCCCTAACTCTCTAGTCCAGATAATTCCTGACATTGATTACCCTCTGTGAGAGGAAAACACTCTCTACACATACACCGTCACCGATTGATATGAGCAAGAGGTGAACACAGGGGCTCAGGAAAGAGTGAATGGCCTTGATATCAAGGTAGTAATTGACTGTGGATGTAATCGGGACCACCTACTTTTTTGAGCTTAATGAGAATCAGGTCTAACCTCCTCACTGGTTGGGGTCTTTCAGAGCACAAAGGAAGATGTTTGTGGTCGGTGGTCGACAATTTTCTCAGTCCCGGGACATCTCTTCAGGAGATCCTCAGATTAACTGCCTCAGCACAAACATGTTCAGCTCCTTCATCAACGTCTATGTGCCCCCATTCCCTGCGCGCCCACCATCTATCCCAAGATCAGAAGCGGAGTGATCACTGAAGATCACACAATATTCAGAACATTTTGTCCCCACTCAGCTCCTGAACCGGTCTGTGTCCATATTCAGCAAGACCCAAACAACATTTACGTTTGTGCTGTTAAAGTGTCGGTAACATTCTTGTAACAGAACGGCCAGGCACTGCACATTTCCACAGTTAAAAGAGGAGTTAATTCAGTACTTCAAGCTGATAACACCCGGATATGTGGAAACTATTCAGCCCATCGAAATGACTGATCAGGAAGAGGGGCAGCCCATTCAATGCTCGTGCCTGTTCCACAGGTTGAGGAGGCGTCTGGTCAGTACGTTGAGCTGTTAAACAGGACCAGCTCAAGTAAGACCCCTAAATCTGTTCTATGGAACCAGGAGGAGACCATTCACCCTTCGAGACACTTACACATGAATAGGAGGGTGTCATTGATGCTCCATCCTGGAAAACGAATGGAGCAGAGACTGCATTCATAGACTGATCACAATGCTCCTCATGGCTCCATTGCCTGTGGAACAAATGATTCTTTAACGTATTTTGTCGGCAGTGAGGAAGGAAGCCAAATGTTTATGCCAAGCCTCAAGGAGGCATCTTCCATCTCAAAGAAGACAGACCCATGTTCTCGGTGGGGAACAGAAGCTGATGGGGATAGTTAACTATGTTAGAATGAAGGTATTGTGGCTTCTGTCGCGATGGTGGATAACTTGAAGTTCTATGTATGATCACATACCAAATGCACTGTATTAATGTTGGAAGAGTTTAGTTAAAGACTGGCTCTATCTCTCTAAATCGAAATGGGGAGTGGTGTGGAGTTAGAGGAACATTCTCAGAGTCTTTGAAGCCATCGAGAATCACGTAAAATTCCCGCCTCAGGCGACTGACTGTGTGGAGTTTGTACGTTCTCCCCGTGTCTGCGTGGGTTTCCTCCGGGTGCTCCGGTTTCCTCCCACAGTCCAAAGATGTGCAGGTCAGGTGAATTGGCCATGCTAAATTGTCCGTAGTGTTAGGTAAGGGGTAAATGTAGGGGTATGGGTGGGTTGCGCTTCGGCGGGGCGGTGTGGACTTGTTGGGCCGAAGGGCCTGTTTCCTCACTGTAAGTAATCTAATCTAATCTAAACCAAGGTAAAAAAAACATGGAATTTATCACCGTAATAGGTCTGTTTGGAATATAATGAGTGACTGTCCATCACCTTAAGGTTCAATGCAATCATCTCTTATTCTTCAAAGCGCTACAGATTAAGCCTTATGCATCCCAGAGGGTGAGGGTGACTGATGAAAGAAATCTTAAGGCCGGTAGATTAATTGAGTATAACGATCACTCTGCCTTGGCTGCAGGAGTAATGCCATAAGTTTATCAGAACGTAAACGCGCGTCTCTGATTATAAATGGAAACATACATCCTGGAACTATTGATCAAGCATCATCATTTCAATTAAACATTGAGACAATTTTTATAATTCATGATCTGATGTGAACGTGTGTCTGAGAAACGTGGGGTTGTAACAGACAAATGGCATGGATATGTTAACAGGGAACTGAACGTGACAAATGCAATTCAGATTGTTATTCCAGGTTTAGAGAGAGGCAGATGAGGCCTGTGCTATTGATGTTATCGATGTTAGTGAACTGTGATGAAACGTCATTTACTGGACTTCAATTACATTGTGATTATGGCATTGTGGTGAAGACAGAAAACAGAGAGAATTGTGGGACATGGCAGTTCAGACTGGACTCAGTCATCAGTATTGGAATGTTACCCTTTATAACTCATATGAAGAACAGATTGAAGGATACATCTAAAGTGAGGAATGAGGAATAAAATTTGTTTATTGAACACAATAAATGGGGACAAAATGATTTACTGTCCGTACTCAACTATGGGGAGTACAAATAAATAATATACACTCTAGATTAGATTACTTACAGTGTGGAAACAGGCCCTTCGGCCCAACAAGTCCACACCGACCCGCCGAAGCGTAACCCACCCATTCCCGTACATTTACCCCTTTACCTAACACTACAGGCAATTTAGCATGGCCAATTCACCTGACCTGCACATCTTTGGACTGTGGGAGGAAACCGGAGCACCCGGAGGAAACCCACGCAGACACGGGGAGAACGTGCAAACTCCACACAGTCAGTCGCCTGAGTCGGGAATTGAACCCCGGTCTCTGGCGCTGTGAGGCAGCAGTGCTAACCACTGTGCCACCGTGCCACCCACATGCCACCGTGCCACTCATGATATTGCGCGACATAAATTGAATTGTGTATTACAAAACCACGGAAGTGGTGTTCAATCGTTATCAATCATTATTTGGCCCACAGCTGAGATGCTGATTTCCCTTCTGTCAGTGATCCACCTCATTGAGATTCTCTGGCGCAGTATCTCCGTATTGAGGGGGTTCTCAGTTCCTGCTGCTGTTCACCCAGTCTATTTAATTTAAATCACCTTCTCACTGTAGAGAAAAAAAAATCACTTGGCCTTTTGGACTCTGTTTAACTGTTAGCAACTCAGCTCTGTGATATTATTAGCGATAAATGCTCTGGGAGCACTTCCAGTATCCGCACAGTGCTCAAACGGTATGGCAATTGATAAAGACCTTGCCGTCCGTGAGAATTTCTAATTAAAACTTCAATTTTCTGTCTGTTCCTGTCTATCTCCACTCATGCTGTCTTCTGATCTATCCAACTCATCCTCGTTTAACATCCTTGTTTCCAATTTGTGCAGTTGAACAGCTTGATGTTTTGGCCATTTTGGAGAAATGGATAAAGCAGGGACAGGACTGATCGTTGTAGGGTCCGGGGTTTAGATGCTTCAACAAGAACAAGGAAGGTACTAAAAGGGGGCGGGGGTGGGGGTTGGGTTGGGGGAGGGTGGGGTGGCATTGAAAATCAAAGACAGCATTACGTTGGTAGAAAGGATGCTTAATAAGGACTCGTCTAGTGAGGTCGTATGGGAACCAAAAACGGAAAGGTCACCCTGTAGAAAGTTCTCTGTTGCCGTCTGAAAAGTTCCAGAGATGTAGAGGAAAGGATTACAAAGATGATACCGGATAGGAGCGAAAATAACAGAGTAGTTGTTATGGAAGAATTTAACTTTCCAAATATTGACTGGAAATGCTGCAGTTCAATTACTTTATATGGGTCAGTTTTTGTCCAATGTGTGCAGAATGGTTTCCTGACACAGTATGTAGATAGGCCAACCAGGCCAAATTGGATTTGGTACTGAGTAATGAACCAGACCAGGTGTTAGATTTGGAGGTAGGAGAACACTTTGCTGACAGTGACCACAATTCAGTTATGTTTACCTTAGTGATGGAAATGGACAGGTGTATACCGCAGGACAAGAGTTATAGCTGGGGGAAAGGCAATTATTATGCGATTAGGAAAGTTTTTAGGATGCATAGGATGGGGAAGGAAACTGCAGAGGATGGGTACAATTTAAGTGTGGAGCTTTTTCAAACAACAGCAACTGTGTGTCCTTGATAAGTTTATACCTGTCAGGAAAGGAGGAAGTGGTCGAGTGAGGCTGCTGTGGTTTACTGAAGCGTTTGAATCATTTGACAAGAGGAAAAAGGAGGCTTATGTAAAGACGAAACGTGAAGGCTCAGTTCGGATGCTTGAGAGTTACAAGTTAGCCTGGAAGGACGTTTAAAAAGAGCTAAGAATAGCCAGGAGAGAGCATGAGAAGTCTTTGGCAAATAGGATCGTGCAAAACCCTCAAGCTTTCTATCAGTATGTCACGAATAATAGAATGACCAAATGAAGATTAATGGCAATTAAGGACAGTAGTGTTAAGTTGTGTGTGGAGTCTGAGGAGATAGGACAGGCTGTAAATTAATATTTGAATCAGTATTCACAATGGAAAAAGAAAATGCTGTCAAGGCCAATATCGAGATACAGGCTATTAGACTGGAAGGGATTGAAGTTCGTAACGGGGAGATGTTAGCAGTTCTGGAGAGGGTGAAAATAGATATGTCCCCTGGGCTAGATGGGATTTATCCTAAGATTCTCTGACAAGCTAGGGAGGAGTTTACAAAACTATCTGTTCGGATTTTTACATCGCCATTGTCTACAGGAATAGTGCCAGAAGACCGGAGGACAGCAAATGTTGTCCCATTGCTCAAGAAATGGAGAAGAGACAACCCTGATAATTATATACTAGGCTTACTTTGGTTGTGGGTAAAGTGTTGGAAAGGATTATAAGAGATAGAATTTACTATCATCTAGAAAGGAATCATTTGATTAGGAACAGTCAACAATGTTTTGTGAAAGGTATGTCATGCCTCACAAATCTTACCGAGTTCATTGAGAAGGTGACCAAACAGGTGGATGAGGGTAAAGTGAGGTATGTGGATTTCAGTGAAGCGTTTGATAAGGTCCCCCATGGTAGACTATTGCAGAAAATATGGAGAGTGGGTGTTGGAAAAGCAGAACAGATGAGGCAGCGTCCAAGATGCGTGCAAGTTGATCTTTCTCTTGTAAGCCCTTCATCTGGAATCAGTTTTCTGTTCTGCAGCATCTGCAGTCTTCATTTTCTCCTCGCTCCTCGGATGTTGCCTGACCTGCTGTGCGTTTCCAGCGCCACAATCTCGACTCTGATCTCAAACATCTGCAGTCCTTACTTTCTCCCAGAAAATATGGAGACGTGGAATTGTGGGTGATTTAGCGTTTGGATCACAAATCGGCTAGCTGAAAGCAGACAGAAGGTGATAGTTGATGGGGAATGTTCATTCTGGAGTTTAGTTGCTAGTGGTATACTGCAAGGATCTACTTTGGAGTGACTGTTGTTTGTCCTTTTGAAAATGACCTTAATGAGGGTACAGAAGGATGAGTTAGTAAATTTACAGTGACAGTAAGGTTGGTGGATCTGTCGGCAGTGATGAAGGATGTTGTAGGTACTGAGCTGCAATGTTCTATGTGCATGGACCTACAATGGTCTAAATAGCTTCCTTCTGTGATGTAACGATTCTGAGGTACTCTGGCCCACAATAAAAGCTTTAGTGCCTGGAGAGACAATCTGATCCAGTAAAGGACACACACTGCACAGTCATCCATCATCTCTTCCTGTTTTCTGATATACAGCGGCCTCAAAATATCAGTCCAAACAAAATAGATTGATTCAAATTCAAGCAGGCAGGAGGACGTTCACCCGAGGGGATTGCCGTCAGGGGATTAAATGAAAAATAAGATTTCAGAATAACACAAAAATAAAACAATATGACATCTGCATAATAATTGGCAGCAGAGTAAACTTACAGTTCCAGATATTTCCGAGTTCAGCATTGTGTTCACTTTTGGTCACCTTGCTGTAGGAAGGATGACATTAAACTGGAACTTTACAGGGATTGTGCCAGGGCTCAAGGGTCTGAGTCATAGGGAGAGGTTGGATAAGCTGGGACATTTCACTTTAGAGCGCAGGAGGCTGAGGGGAGTGAAGTGCTTCGAGAAGCTACTCATGGCCCACAGCAGTTCCAGTCTCCCAGCCTGTCTCGATCCCCTACAATTTTCCTACCAGTGGAATGGGTCCATAGCGTGTGCCATATCCCTGGAACATCCAGACAATAAGGACACCCACGTCAGATTCCTGCTCATTGACGATAGGTTCACCTGCAACGCCATTATTCCCTTCAGAATAATCACAAAACTCCCTGACCTTAGTCTCAGCTCCGCCCTCTGAAATCGGATCCTCAGCTTTCTGACCTACAGTACACAATCAGTGAAAATAGGTAAGTGTGTCTCTTCCATGATAACGTTCAACACTGAAATCCCAAAGGATGTGTCCTCAGCCCCCTACTATACCCCTGTATACCCACGACTGTATTGCCAAATTTTGAACGAATGCCATCTACATGTTCACTGATGACACCATCATAGTAGGACAGGTATGTAATGATGGCAAGTCAAAATACAGAATGGAAATAGAGGACTTAGTGATGTGCTGCACTGAGACCATACTCTCTTTCAATGTCGGCAGAACTAACCATTTGATCAATGACTTCAGAAATAAATGAGGAGAACATGCCCCCATCTGCATCAATGGAACTGAAGCTGAAAGATTGGAAAGCATCAAGTTGCTTGGAGTGACGATAACCGACCTCCCATGTAGATGTGACAGCCGAGATGGCACAAGAACGCTTCTTCTTTCTCTGGCAGCTCAGGACATTTGAGCTGTCCAGAAGGACCCTCACCAATGTCTCCAAATGCACCACTGACAGCAAAGTATCTGGGTGCATAATGACCTGGTGTGGCCACAGCCCTGCCTAGGACAGTAAGAGAAATGACAGAAGGTTGTGTGCACAGCCCATGTCATCACGGAAACCAACGTCTTATCCATTGTCTCCATTTACACAGTTCACTGCCACAGAAAAGCTGACAACATTATCAAAAACACATCGCACCATGGATCTCCTGCAATCTCTTCCATCATGCAGACAATACAGAAGCTTGAACACACAAACCAGCGGCTCATGAACAGCATCTTCCCAGCCATTATTAAACTAAGGAATGGACTCTCTAACTTCAAATAATGCTGATCTTGCTCACATTGATGTTACCTATAGCATGCCCTTTCTGGTGTAGCCTGTATGCCTCAGTCTAAGTTTTTCCTTTACCCTATGATCTGTATGTCCTTGCTTATTGTAGGAGCGAGATTCCCCAGCTAGGGGTAAAGACTCTGGAGGCAGACAAGGCACAGGCAGGAAATGGACTTTAATTCAAGCAAAACCTGGTTAATGCTGGGAGAATACCAAAGGATCTTACTCGAATCTGGCTTTGACATGAGAAGACAATCCTTTCCTTAATCTTTAGCTCAGATCAGAAGGTAAATGAATGACACACTTCGATTTTGCAGTAAAAAGGCAGTATTTTTATACGTTCTGTGTTGCAATGATGGTACACAGCCTTGTCAGTGTCCCCTCCACTCCCCTTCTGCAGAACCAATCTTGTACAACAACTGATCAATGATGGACACTTGCATGGACAGCCCGAGCTTCTTATTTGTTTTGGATGTTTAACGATTTTTGTTATCTCTAGTCCTTGGTATCTTTCTATAATGCATTCCAAAGTTCGTGACTGTGCTCTTTTTAGTCATACCCCTCATTGTTTATCTTGGAGGATTGCATAAATTCTATTCTACAATGGGCAGGCTATCTCTTATCAAATTCCGTGATCACATTTTACATTAAAAAGTTGATTCCGTTACAAAATTCGCAATATTATTATTATTTCTACTGTTAACCTTTTTCTTAGCGAATTAGACAAGACATGCCAGGCATCTTTTTAAGGTGTTATAATTACGTTGAAATCTGTGTCCATGATTATTTACCAAATATTTAACTAGAACTTATTACTATTGTAAATATTTTCAAAAGCACAGCTAACTTCGTAATGATAACTTGAGTTGCTGTTTTTGTGGATGAAAAGGATCCTTACTGAGATCAGAATAAGTTACCTTTTGTAGTGATTTTTCAAAGTTTTTGTGCTACAATTTCATAATTTCACCTGTGCTCTGTTACAAATCATCAATTTTTTAAAAAAGAACTTTCTTTATCACTATATTGGCATGTTTCAGAATCTTGCGAATCAGATTAAACTTTCTTTTGCTTGGAATAATTCCCTTCTCAAAGGCCATTTTTCACTAATGCTGAAGCAATCTATTTTACTTTCTGACTATTTTGTCGCTCTTCAAAAACAGACAGTTGAAGTCGACTATTAAATTTCGGCCACTCCATGTCTCTAAAAAAAGGCAGCTCCAACTCTCACTATGATCTGCCAGAGCTGTGTATAAACAGAGTTTACGCTACTTAGATACATGTGACAATGAATCGTATCAAACAAAATGAAGCCAAGTCTAATGATAGAGAGAGCGAAATTGTCACAAGGTCAATACACCCAGATCGAACTCTGCAGCCTGCCACACCCGGCCAAAAATCGTGATAGACGATTAAACAACTAACTGATGGAGTGGGCTCCACAATTATTCCCAATCTATCAATGGAACAGCTCCGCACATCTGTGTAAAAAACAAGGAAATAGTATCTGTACCATCCTAGCCAGGGGTGTTGAGTCGATGGTTCAACTCACCTTCATCACGATGCCCACAGAATCACAGATGCCAGTCTTCAACCAATTCGATTTGCTGCACGTGACATGAAGAAACAGCTGAACACAGTAGATAAGACAAAGGCAATGGGCCCTGACTTTTGATAGCGCTGTCAAGCAGCACAGACATAACTTGCTCTATGTGGTTTCTGATAGGTCCCCATGTGGATATGGTGCTGTTTTGGAAAAGTCACTGGATTAATAATCCAGACCAGGCTAATGCTCTGGCAGCTGGTGGAAGTTAAGAACAATTAATAAAATATCGAGATCTCAAATCTGGTGTCAGCAACAGTGACCTTGAAGTCACTGTCGCTCGTAAACACCAATTTGCTTTTCTAATGTACTTTCAGGAAGTAAATCTCCCGTTCTTTCCTGGTCTGGCCTAAAAGTGATTCCAGACACACAGCTATGTGATAAACTCTTCAATGGTCTCTGAAAAGGCCAAGCAAGACACTCTGTTGTATCAAACTGCTCCGACGTCTTAAAGGATGAAACCTGATAGAACACCCAGCCCCAGCCTCGGTATGGAAAAGAGAACTGGAAAGACAGTCCTGTTGACCCTGCAGAGACGCCCTTCCTAACATCTGTGAACTTGTGACAACATTTACAGACCTTTTCCACAAACTGCACAGAAACATCGGGAATGTAATAGGCCATACAGCACTTTGAGCCTGCCCCATTTCAGTTAATGTCTGAACATCTCCTCAATGCACTTTCCCCACACACTGTACACATCCCTTAATGTGATTTACCTTGTGAAGCGATAAAATAGGAACTGTGGTAGTCTCCTTGGTCTGTTGCGATCCAATTCAATATAATGATGGCTGATCCTTTATTTCTACACCATACTCCTGCTCTCTCCCCCATCCTTTCGGTGTCTAGACATCCTTATTAGTCTTTCGTGCCTTGTCTTCCACAGCCTTATGTGAGATGTGGAGGCATTGGAACGGGTGCAGAGGAGGTTTACCAGGATGTTGCCTGGTATGGAAGGAAAATCGTATGAGGAAAGACTGAGGCACTTGGGGCTGTTTTCACTAGAGAAAAGAAGGTTTAGGGGTGACTTGATTGAGGTGTACAAGATGATTAGGGGGTTAGATAGGGTCGACAGTATGAACCTTTTCCCGCGTATTGAGTCGGGTATTACAAGGGGGCATAGCTTTAAATTAAGGCGGGGTAGATATAGGACTGATGTTAGGGGTAGGTTCTTCACTCAGCGAGTCGTTAGTTCATGGAATGCCCTGCCAGTAACAGTGGTGGACTCTCCCTCTTTATGGGCATTTAAGAGGGCATTGGATAGGTATATGGAGGATAGTGGGTTAGTGTAGTTTAGGTGGGCTTGGATCGGCGCAACATCGAGGGCCCAAGGGCCTGTACTGCGCTGTATTCTTCTATGTTCTATGTTCTATGTTCTAATTCCCAGGTTCACCAGTCTCTGAGTTCAGACATTTATTCGTATTCAAATGCAATGTGACCTGTCTGTACCTAATAGTGTGGCCTCTTGTTTTCGACGTCCCAGCCTGGGGAACTATCATCACTGCTTCCAATCTACCTAACCCTGGCAGTGTTTTATATATCTCACTGAGATCTCCACTCATTTTTCTAAACCCCATGGAATACAGGCTCAGTCGCCCCAAACTCTGCTCTCACAAAAAGCCTGTCATCCCAGAGATCAGTCTGGTCATCCTTCGCTGCACACCCTCAATGTCAGGTTTGTCCTTTATTAGGTACGGAGACCAAAACTGCACACAACACTGCACAATGTTCGAGTTGAGGTCTAACCAAGGGCCTGTACAGCTGCACTGAGACACCCTTACTCCTGGACTCAAGTCCCCCTGAAATGATGGTCAACACCCCATTTATCTTCCTGACTGCTTTCTGCTCCTGCAATCTTGCTTTCAGTGGCTGGTGTACAGGGAGATCCCAGATCCTTTTCAATGTTACAGCTCCCCACTGTGTAAACTGGTCTGTGTGCCAATGAATTCCCAGTACTGGCTTCTGTCTTCAGAACTCACTGCCCTGCATGGAACTCAGATGTCTGTTCAAACAACAACAGAAGAAAAGTGCAGTTCCCTTCATAGATCGACATTTCTCAACCACTCCTTTTTCCAATGCTTGGCTGGAATTTTAGTGTTTCCCAACAAAGTAGACAACATCACATCTATCCACACTGCTCTTCATCTGCCACATATTTAATCATTCACTCCATTTGTTTCAATCACCTTGAAGCTTTTTCACATCCTCCTCACTTTTCAAAATCCTAATTCCGCCCGTAGACTTGGAAACTTTGCATTTGATTCCCACAACGAGATGTTTGACATGTATTGTGAATACCTGGCGCCCCAGTACCAATCATTGCGACGCCTCATGAGCCTTCCAAATTGAAAACCACCCATTTATTCCTACTCATTGTTTCCTGACAACACTCCCATTTTAACATCATGTTCATATTTTACCCCTATCCCATGTGCTTTTACTTTGCACATTAGGCTTGGGACTCTATTACAATTCTTGCTGAAAATCCAAGTTCAATGCCTCTATTGTTTTTTTTACGTAATTAATCTACCAGTCAGTTTCTCAAATATGTTTCCCATTTCATCAATGTGTGTTGATTTTTTCCTATACCCATTATTTTCAGCTCCACTAATTACTCCAAATTAGTTTATTTACTAATTTAATTCTACATCATTTTCTCGTCAGACTCAGGTTTTCTCCTATTGTCGGGAAGGCTTTGCTTATGTTTTTTTTCTGTGAAGACCGAAGTGAAGTCGTTGTGTCATGTTTCTCTGTTCTCCATTCTCCATTCCCTGGTTTCAGACTGGAAGAAAGCTGACACTTTAACTAAAAAGAACAGCTGTTGTCTATTCACCCCGTCCATGCCCCTTGTAATCTTACCCACTCAACTTCCTCTGCTCCAAAATAAATAACTCGAGCTTACCTAGCCTCTCTCCACAGCTCATATGTTCCATCCCAGAGATCATCCTGGTGAATCTCTTCTGCACCTCATCCAGTACAATCACATCCTTCCTGTAATGTAGCTCCCTGAACTGCACACAATATTTCATTTGGCCTGACCAAAGTGCTATATAAAGCTCGGATAATCTTTGGGTCAATGAATGAAGGCTTTATCTACAGTCATGCTGAACTCATCAATTATCATATCCAGTCACATTCAAGGATGTGTGGAGAAGCACGCTCTGAGCTTCCTAGTGTGATGTCATTATTTGAGTACTCCCCTGTCTGGTTTCTTCTTCCAAGCTGTATTACCTCATATATATCAGGGTTACATGCCATCTGCCATTCCATCTGTATCTTCCTGTAAAATAAGACCTTCCTCCTCACTGCCAACCATCCAGCCAATCTTTGTGTCAAACACAAACTTACTTATCACACTCCCCCTACCCACGTCACTTTCACATCACTTATGAATACAACAAATAATAAGGACACAGCGCTGATCTCTGCGGTACACCAGGGGAATTGGGCTCCAGTCACACAAACACCCTTCTACCATCAAGTTGAGTTGACATGCAACTTGGCAAGTCACTAATAGGCCCTACATGTTCCCTGGTTGTTCTGTTCCACTTGATATACGTGAAGAATATCTGGGGATTCTCCTTAATCTTGCCCTGCCCCTATGTTAGTCAGTCCCCTCTGAGAGAAGATTTTCCTCTTTATTACGGTCTTAAATGGCATAACCCTTATCCTGTCATTATTTGCCTTAAATATAGAGTAGACAGTTAGAGAAACATCCTATTTATTTCCACCTCATCACATGAATCATAGATTTTTGAAATTTCACTGCGATCACCTCTCATGCTTTGAAACTGGAGAGGTCACAAGACAAATCTTCCCATCAGAAAATCTTGTCATCTCAGGAAGTAATCTGGAGAATGTCCATTGCACGTCCTCTGTGATCAGTGTAATCTTACTTAGATAAGGTCACCAACACTGCACTCAATACCTCAGGTACATTCTCACCAACACTCTATGCAACTACTTCATGATGTCTTTACCTCTATATTCCGATTCCCTTGAACAAACTCCAACCTAACTTTAACTTTCCAATTAAATGTATTCCTCCAAATACCATATACACTAATTGCATTTACGAAGTCACTGTGTGGGTTATAGAGGCATAGAGATGTAAGCATGGAAATAGACGCTTCAGTCCAATCCGTCCATATCTCGCAGATATCCCAACCCAATCTACTCCCACCTGCCCGCACCCAACCCATATCCCTCCAAACCCTTCGTATTCATATAACCATCCAAATGCCTTTTAAATGCTGCAATTGTACCAGCCTCCACCACATCCTCTGGCAGCTCATTCCATACACGTACCACCGTCTGTGTGAAAAGGTTGCCCCTTAGGTCTCTTTTACGTTTAGATTTCTTAAAGTATGGAAACAAGTCCACACCGACCCACTGAAGCGCAACCCACCCAGACCCATTCCACTACATTTACTCCTGAACCTAACACTACGGGCAATTTAGCATGACCAATTCACCTAACCTGCACATTTTGGATTGTGGGAGGAAACCCACACAGACATGGGGAGAATATGCAAACTCCACACAGATAGTCCACACAGCCTGAGACAGGAATTGAATCCCAGTCTCTGGCGTTGTGAAGCAGTATTGCTAACCACTGTGCAACCGTGCCACCCAATAACTTCCGCGTCTCACACTAAACCTATCCCCTTTAGTTCTGGACTCCCCGACCCCAGGAAAAAATACTTTATCCATTTATCCTCTCCATGCCCTTCATAATTTTGTACATCTCTGTAAGGTCACCGCTCAGACTACAACGCTCAAGTGAAAACAACCCCAGCCTGTTCAGCCTCTCCCTATACCTCAAATCCTCCAACCCTGTCAACATCATTGTAAATCGTTCCTGAACCCTTTCAATTTTCACAACATATTTCCAATAGGAAGGAGACCAGAATTCCGCACAATATTCCAACAGTGGCCTAACCAGTGTCCCGTACAGCCGCAACATGTCCTCCCAATTCAAATACTCAATACTCTGACCAATAAAGAAAAGCAAACCAAACACCACTTTAACTGTCCAATCTACTTGTCGCAGGTAGCCATGAACCTGCACTCCAAGGTCTCTTTGTTCAGCAACACTCTCCAGGACCTTGCCATTAAGTGTATAAGTCCTGCTAAAATTTGCTTTCCCTAAATGCAGCACCTCACATTTATCTGAATTAAACTCCATCTGCCACTTCTCATCACATTGGCCCATCTGGTCCAGATCCTGTTGTATTCTGAGGTAACCTTCTTCGTTGTCCACTACACCTCCAATTTTGTTGTCATCTGCAAACTTACTAACTGTACCTCTTACGCTCGCATCCAAATAATTTAAGTCAATAACAAAAAATTGAGGACCCAGCACTGATCCTTGTGGTACTCCACTGGTCACAGGCCTCCAGTCTGAAAAACAACCCTCCATCTCCACCCTCTGTCTTCAATCTTTGAGCCAGTTCTGTATCCAAATGGCTAGTTGCCCCTGTATTCCATGAGATCTAAACTTGCTAATCAGTCTCCCATCGAGAATCTTGTCGAACGACTTACTGAAGTCCATATGGATCACATCTACCGCTCTGCCATCTTCGTTACTTCTTCAAGAATCCCAATCAAGTTTGTGAGATATGATTTCCCATGCACAAAGACATGTTGACTATCCCTAATCAGTCCTTGTCTTTCCAAATGCATGTGCATCCCGTCCTTCAGGATTCCATTCAAAATCTTGCCCACCACCAACGTCAGGCTCACTGGCCTTTCGTTTCCTGGCTTGTCCGTACCACCCCTCTTAAACAGTGGCACCACGTTTGCCATACTCCAGTCTTCTGTCACCTCTCCTGTGACGACGAATGGTACAAATGTCTCAGCAATAACTTCTCCAGCTTCTCACAGAGTTCTAGGGTACACCTGTTCAGGTCCTGGGAATTTATCCACCTTTACCCGTTTCAAGACATCCAGTACTTAATCGTCTGTAATATGGACAGTTTTCAACGTGTAACCATCTATTTCCTGACATTCTATATCTTCCATATCCGTTTCCACAGTAAATACTGATGCAAAATACTCGTTTATTATCTTCCCCATTTTCTGCGACTCCACACAAAGGCTGCCTTGCTGATCTTTGAGGGGCTCTATTCTCTCCCTAGTTATGATTTTGTCATTGATGTATTTGTAAAAACCCTTTGGATTTTCCTTAATTCTGCATACTAAAGCTATCTCATGTCCCCTTTTTGCACTCCTGATTTCCCTCTTTAGTATGCTCCTACTGCCTTTATACTCTTCTCAGGATTTGCCCAATCTATGCTGTCTATACCTGACATATGCTTCCTTCTTTTTATTAATCAAACCCTTTAGTTAGCCAGAATTCCCTATGCCTATCAGCCTTTCCTTTCATCCTGGAGGAGAAAGTGAGGACTGCAGATCAGAGCTGAAAATGTGTTGCTGGTAAAGCACAGCAGGTCAGGCAGCATCCAAGGAACAGGAGAATCGACGTTTCGGGCATAAGCCCTTCATCAGGACAGCACTAACAGGCATCAGAAGACCCAGGAATATACTTTCTCTGGATTCTTGTATCTCATTTCTGAAGTATTCCAATTTTCCAGCCATCCGTTTACCTGTGAACATCTGCTCCCAATCAGCTTTTGAAAGTTCTTGCCAAATACCGTCAAAATTGGCCTTTCTCCAATTTAGAACTTCAACTTTTAGATCTGGTCTATCCTTTTCCGTCATTATTTTAAATCTAATAGAATTATTGTAGCTGGCCCCAAAGTGCACCTCCACTAACAGCTCAGTCACCTGCCCTGCCTTATTTCCCCAGAGTGGGTCAAGTTTTGCACCTGCTCTAGTAGGTTCATCCACATACTGAATCAGAAAATTTTCTTGTACACACTTAACATGAGCAGCAATTCAGTCCAACCTGGCTCAATGACCAGATAGAATGACTTACCAGGAACACCAACTATAGCGAGGATGGGATAGTAAGCAGCTTGAATAACCATCAATGCACCATAGATCCGAAATGCTAATGAGATCCAAAGTTGAAAAAGCCAGTAAAGACCCCCGGATAAAGTCCTGTCCATTGTTGGAACATTCCAGTCTAATGTTCTCAGATTGTGATCCATTTTTGGAACATTACAGCCTAATGTTCTCAGATTCTGATCCATTGTTGGAACATTCCAGTTTAATGTTCTCAGATTGTGATCTCTCCTCCCCCTCTCTCTGGGTCTTCTGATGCCTGTTAGTGCTGTCACTGATGTTCCTGCTGATACTATGGGATAACACATTGAACCGAGTCCCTCATTAATAGAAGAGGAAAGCCCTCCAGTGGCACATTTAGGATGCACGGAGACTGACATCAATCACAGTCGCTGAACAAATATCTCCCATTAACCCATTTCAATTCAATACCTTTTATTAAAATTCAAAATTATGATTAACATTTACACATTCTGGATGGGATATGTGGGGGTGACTGAGGGAACAAATGTTGGGGCTGGTAGATCAATCATGTGTAAGCATTCAATCTGCCTTGGATATGGGAACAATGGCAGCGGTTTATCAGAATATAAGCATGTTTCTCCGTTTCTAATTTGAAACATACGTCCTGTATCTACTGATCAGGCACTGCAATATCAGGAAGACATTGAGAGAACTTTTGTCGTCCTTGATCTGAGAAGAAAATATCCCTAAGACTACGTGCGGTTATAACAGACAACGACATGGTTATGTTAACAGGGAATCGTACCTAAGAGACAATGGGGACTGCAGATGTTTGATAATTCAGTGTAGGCAAAGCATGGCGGTGGAAAAGGCACAGTAAAGCCAGGCAACATCCGTTTAGCAAGAGAGTCGACGTTTCAGGCAGGACTTTTCTTCATGACTGGGGAGGAAGAAAGGGGCTAAGTGAAACTGGGTGATGGGGTGAGGCTGGGGAAAAGATAAGTATTCGTTGAGTGAAGGTAGGATGTGATAGTGATAGTTCGATAGGGAGGGTGGAGCAGATGCTGGGAAGGAAGATGGCCATTAGGTCTTCTCGAGAGGGCAGATGTGAGTCCTGGGGCTGGATCAGTGAATCCAATGTTCATGCTGTGTGTTTGCTGGATTCCGAGGCAGAAGATGAGGTGTTACTGCTAACATCCTGGTAAATCTCTTCTGCACCCTCTTAATAATCTCCTTCCTGTAACAGAACTGCACACATTATTTCAGAAGAGGCTTTATGAATGTCCTGCACAATCTCAGCATGACTTCCCAACTTCTTACCTCAAAAGTCTGAGCAATGCAGTAACCTTAAACACCCTGCACCACAAACTTCAGAGACTTATATCTGCACCCCTGCGTCCCTCTTTTCTATATAACTACCAAAGCCCAGCATTAATTGTGTAAGCCCTGCCCTTGTTTGTTTCACAAAAATGCAAAGCCTCACATGTATCTAAGTTAAACTCCATCTGCCACACCTCAGCCTAGTGAGTGATATTACTGCCCCCTCATACTTCCCCTTCGGATTAAAACGACAATCCCCTCTCCAGAAGGCCTACAGTCACCAACCTTGGGTTTCCCAAAGACACAGAGCTTGGTGTGCCTTAAGCAGGCAGAGGGAGGAGTCGGTAAGCAAAAGCTGGAAAGGAAACAGCTGCCTTGTATCAATGAATGATTTTAGGAAGAGGGAAGCCAGATGTTAGAGTTTTGAAATAGTAACCGGTGATTTGGGATCAGAGTTGTGCTCCTTCCTTATCTCTGGTGTTCAGTATTGATATCTACTTGATATCCTTCATAGTGCAGCGTGACTTTGCAGGATTTCTTCCACAAACATAGCAGACTACTGGTAATAGCCATTTCAACCAGAAATGATAACAAACAATTAAAGATCTTCATTATTTATCTCAATGGCACAGCGAATGCACTCAACAACCTATAGTTAACGCGAATAACTTGTACTTTTTTCAACGGGAAATATCCCCTATACAATTTGGTAATGTTAAACATAATTTAATAAATCCATACACTTAAAATATGACCAAATATCTGAGCATGGTTTAGGCCTTGAAAAATGGATGGTGCCCACGTTTCTGAGGCAGAACTCTGGATTCGATTTCAGTCCAAGACTGTCTGGTAGTGCCCCTATCTCTGGAGAAGATGGTGCATATTCATATCCTGTGGAGGTGTGTCACAGCATGTTCCAAGAGGCTGATGAACAAACACACAGGAGCATTATGTTGCAGCTTCAGCGGCTAATGCTGAATGATGGTAGTCTCCCTATCAGTGGGCCGAAAATCCCAGTTTCAAAGCCCACAGAGCTGTTTCATAATATGCCTGAACAAGTTGATTGAACTCTTTTTGGAATCGTGCCTTGATGAAGAAGGAAGAGGTAAGACTACTGAATTTGAGAATTGAGATGCAGGATGACTGAAAGCACAGCCAATCGTGTTTATGGGAGTCACATTTGCACTTTCTAGAGGTTTATAAAATGATGAAGGGCACGGATAGGGTGAGTGGTCAAGGGGCACCTGAGGTAGCGTCTGGAAATACAGAGTAGAGATCATTACTCATTTTTTTGTTAGGAAATCTGTAACTAGTGGAATTCCTCAGGGATCTGTGTGATGTCATCTACAAATTACTATCCATACCAATGAATTGGATGAAAGGGATGGAGCACAGTTTGCTTATGCATCAGGATAGTCATTCAATATGATGTCAAATGGAGACAGAGCGTCTGCAATGGCATACAGGCAGGGGGAGGGCAGAGTGTCTGCAATGGGATAGAGACGGGGAATGGAAGAGCATCTGCAATGGGATAGAGACAGGGGAGTGCAGAGCATCTGCAATGGGATAGAGACAGGGGAGTGCAGAGCATCTGCAATGAGATACAGACAGAGAAGGGGAGGGCTTCTGAAATGGAATACAGACAGGGCGAGGGCAGAGCGTCTGCAATGGGATGCAGACAGGGGGAGTGTAGGGCGGCTGCACTGGGATACAGACAGAGGGAGGGCAGAGAGTCTGCAATGGGATACAGACTGGCATTAAGCAATGACATACAGACAGAGGACAGTTGTGAGCAAACCTTCACCAGAAAAAAATAACAGTACTATGTATAAATGGGGAGCCAGACATCCTGTAATGGGGAGCACTGAGGATGTCACATAGACAGGGGACGAAACGTTTGCAACAAAAACTTACAGCTCGGCGAACAGAACCACAGTATATATATATATATATATATATATGCACACACACACATGATGGGAATTTTCTGTTTTGACGAAAAGACAAAACAGCAGAAAATTATTTAAATGCAAGGAGAATGCAGAACTTAGTGGTACCGAGGGATTTATGTGTCCTTGCAGATGACTCACATCAAATTACTCTGAAGATGCAGCAAGTGATTTGGAAGGTAAATGGAATGATTCAGTTTCGTGCAAGGTGTGTTGGGTATGATCTTAGCGATGTTTTTTCTGCATCAGTACAGGGCTTTGCTGAGATCACATCTGAAGTATGACGTGTGGTTATAATTGCCTAAACTGATAAAAAAACAAAATTGCTTTCGAAACGTTTCAAAGTTATATCTCTTTACTCATTCTTGGGATGAAGGCATTCCGTTATGAAGAATTAACAGTTCAGCCTGAGAATAAGGGATGTTGTATTGACCATATAAATTGTTAAGAAGAGTATAGTTGGTGAATACCGGATGGGTATTTCTTCTTGTGTGGGAGAATAAAACTGGGGAAATAATTTCAGAATAAGTCAGCTTGAAAGGCAAGGTCATTGGACTGAAAACATGAACTCTAATTTCTCTTCATACATGCTGCAAGACAGGCTGAGCTTTTCCAGTAATTTCTGTATTTGTTTTAGAATAAAACATATTCATCTTAACACAGATATTGTGAAGACATGAAACGCTTATTTTTACATTATGCAGGCACATATTAACAGATCTTCAAAACAAATAGTGCCACTTATTGTCAATGAATTGATTCTGTGTACGACAACAGCAATAATGCACTGGACTGGAGTTGAGAATGTGATGATGTCATATAGTTCGGACAATGTTCAAGGAGAGCTCACATGGTACAGTTTGGGGTCTGATAAACGTTACTGATTTAACTTAGAGATGGAAAAATGTCACCCATCTGCGAAGGAACTGTCTATTGCTCCCTTTCTGTTTCCCTGTCGCTCATCACAGAAACGTGTGGAAGTGAAAAAAGAAACAGTCGCCTTTCCCACTCATGGGGGATTCCTGATGATGATTCATTGGAATCTCCCCACTGCCTGAAGCAAAGCAATTCATCCAAATCCAACTGTTCAATGAAGAAATCCCATTGGCAGAAGGTTGTGCGAGTAGAATAACTTCAAAAGTAATTATTCAGACTCGATAGTGAAGGTGACAGACAAGAGATGCTGTGTCTGCAAATGTGAATCCGGGATAGTGTTTAGCCTCCCACGTGCCAGGGTCCAGGATGTCTCATAGCAGCTGTAGAACGTTCTCACCGGAGTGGGGGAGCAGCCAGAAGTCATTGTGCACATTAGTACAAATTACACAGGTAGAAATAGTGATGAGGTCCAGAGTGATTACAGAGAGCTAAGAAAAAGGGTAAAAGACAGGATTTTTGGATCACTAGGATCTTTTGTGGGGCAGAGGTGATCTGTTTGGGAAGGACGGGTTGTACCTGAACTGGAAGGGACCAATATCCTGGCAGGCAGGTTTGCTAGTGCTGCAAAGAGGGTTTCAACGAGTTTGGCTGGGGTTGGGGAGGGGTGGGATCCTCAACAGCAGGAAGACAGGTGTGAGGCTGGAAAGAGATACATAATCAGAAACAGAAAAGTGAAGAGACAAGTTAGGCTGGAACACAACCGGGAGCAAGGAATGTCTGTTGGATTAAATCGCAACTGTTTCAATGCAGGATGGCTGACAGATAAGGCCGATGAACTCAGGGTGTGAATAGGTATGTGGGACTTGGATAGTACAGTCTACACTGACCATTTTAACATGGCTAAGGGAGGGACAGGACTGGCAGCTTAATGTACCAGGGTACAGGTGCTTTGTGCGGGACAGAGACGGAGGAAGGAAAGTACGGGGAGTTACATTTTTGATTCAGGCGAGTATCACAGCAGTAATCAGAGATAAAATAATTGATGGATCATCCAATGAGAATTTGTGGGTGGAGCTAAGAAATAAGAAGGGAATAGTGATAGTATTTGGGTTGTTCTAGAGGCCCCCAAATCGTTAACAGGGAATTAGGAGAATAAAAATATGTAAAGAGATTGGGGAGACCTGCTGGGTCAATAGGATTGCCATAGTAGGAGATTTTAGTTTTCCTAATGTAGACTGGGAATGACATAGAATTAAGGACTAGGTGGGCTGTATCTATTAAGTATGTTCAGAAAAGTTTCCTCAAGCAATATGTAGAGGGTGCAACTCGGGAAGAGACGAAACTTGACCTACTCTAAGAACTAGGGCAGGACAGGTGACTGAGGTGACAGTGGGGGAGCATTCTGGGACCAGTGACCATAGTTGTATTAATTTTAAAATAGTTATGGAGAAGGACAAAACTGGTCAACATGTTCAAGTTCGAAATTTGGGGAAGGCGAATTTTGACAGAATTAGACAGGAGCTTGTAGGGGTTGGTCCGAGGAGTTTGTTTGCAGGCGAAAGAACCTCTGGCAAGTGGGAGGACTTTAAAATTGAAATGTCTACAGTTCAATGTCTATATGTTCCTGTGAGGGTAAAAGGCAAGGTTGGGAGGAATAGGGAACCCTCGATGTCAGGAGATATTGAGGCTTTGACCAGCAAAAACGAAGAGTGGCTCAGGTCCATGCAGCTGGGATCAAGGGAATCCGTGGCGGTGTGTAGGGGATATAGGAGTTTACTGAAGATGGAAATTAGGAGGGCGAAAAGGGGGCACAAGATAGCCTTGTCTGAGAAGATTAGTGTGAATCCAAACACATTATTTAAGTATATTAAAGTAAAAGGAATAACCAAATGAGAATATGACCCCTCAATGTCCAAAGTGGACATGCATGTCTGGAACAGTAGGAGATTTCCGAGAGTCTCAATGAATATTTCTTCTCTGTCTTTGCCCTGGATAAATACATGAAGACTTGGGAGGTTAACAAAGGTCGTGGTGTTATCTATGGGTGAGTCATTATCACAGGAGATGACGTGTTAGCTGTATTAGAATGTGTGAAGGTGGATAAATCTCCTCATCCTAAACAGATGCATCCAAGAACACTGCAAGAGGCTACAGAAGAAACTACGGGGACCTGGTTGATATTGTTGCATCATCTTTAGCCACAGGTTAGGTTCCAGAAGATTGGAGGGTAGCAAACGTTGTGCCATTATTCAGTAAAGGAAGCAAAGAAAAATCTGGGAACTATAGGACAGGAAGTCGAACATCTGTGGTACATAGGTTACTTGAGAAGACGCTGATGGCTAAGATATACATGCATTTGAAAAGACAGCGTTTGATTAGAAATTGTTTTTTTTCACATTCTCTGCAGAATGGAAACAGGCCATTTGGCCCAACAAGGCCACACCGACCCTCCAAACAGTTACCCACCGAGTCCCATTGCCCTACCCATTATTTATCCCTGACGAATGCACATAACACTATGGGTAACTTAGCATGGCCAATTCACCTAACCTGTACATCTTTGGATTGTGGGAGGAAAATGGAGCACACGGAGGAAACCCACACAAACACAGGGAGAATGTGCAAACTCCACACAGAGAGTCAAGCGAAGCTGGAATCAAGCCCAGATCCATGGCACTACGAGGCAGCAGTACTAACCACTGAGCCACCATTCCACCATTGCTTTTTGGCAAAACAGTTCAATGACACAGGTCCAATCTATCTGCCCTTCACCCATGATGCAAGTTCCAATACAACATGCCATGGATAGTTTATTCTCCACTGAAAATGTCATATTATTATTATTATTATTATTATTATTATTATTATTATTATTTATTATTATTGTTTGTTATTATTAAATTTAATGATTATTATTAATTGTTGTTTTTAGACTGAACAGATTGCATGGCTTTGTGAGTGGGAGATCATGCCTCCCAAACTTGTTTGAGTTAATTGATGAAGTGCGAAGTACTATTGATGAGGGCAGGGTGGTAGAAGTAGTCTGTATGGTTTTCAGTAAGGCCTTTGAAAAGGTTACCATTGATAGGCTGTTCTGGAAGATTGAATTGCATGGAATCCTGAGGGAGCTGGCAAATTGGATACACAATTGGCTTGATGGTAGTAAGCAGAGCGTAATAGTGGAAGGATGCTCTTGGACATCTTGCCTGAGACACATGACGTTCATCTGGGGTCAGTGCTGGGTCCATTGCTGTTTATTATCAACGTTAATGATATTTTTGAGAATGTACAAGGCATGATGAGTAAATTTGATGAGACTAAAATAAGTGGTATCGTGGACAGTGAGGAAGTATATCAAACATTGCAACAGGACCTTGATCAACTGGAAAAGTGGGCCCAGGAATATTTTTAGGAGAATGTGAAGACTGCAGATGCTGGAGATCATAGCTTTAAAATGTGTTCCTGGAAAAGCGCAGCATCAAAGGAGCAGGAGAATCAACTTTCGGCATAAGCCTAGGAACCCTCCAACCACAAGAGATGAATGCAGATTTCTCCAGCTTTCTCCTTTCCCCTCCCCCCACCTTTTCTCAGTCCCAACCCTCAGACTCAGCACCGCCTTCTTGACCTGCAATCTTCTTCCCGACCTTTCCGCCCCCACCCCCTCTCCGGCCTATCTCCCTCACCTTAACCGTCTTCCACCTATCGCATTCCCAACCCCCCTCCCCCAAGTCCCTCCTCCCTACCTTTTATCTTAGCCTGCTTGGCACACCCTCCTCATTCCTGAAGAAGGGCTTATGCCAGAAACGTCGATGTTTCTGCTCCTTTGATGCTGCGCTTTTCCTGCAACATATTTTTAAGCGAGGAATATATTTGCAAAGTTAGATCAAGGTAGGAGTTTCATGGTGAATGGTAGGGCCTTAAGGAGTGCAGTTGAGCAGAGGGACCATGAAGTTCAGGTACACCGTTCTCTGAAATTGGAGTCACAGATGGACATGGCAGTGAAGAGGGCTTTTGGCACACTGGCATTTATCAGTCAGCACACGGAGGAGAAAGTTGGGAAGTTGTGTTGCAGTTATACAGGATGTTGATGAGGCTGCAGTTGTAGTGTTGTGTTCAGTTTTGGTCACATTGCGATTAGAAGGCTGTTTGTAAATTGGAATGTGTGCAGACGGAATTTACAAAGATGTTGCCAGGACTCAACTGTGTGACTTATAGGGCAAGGTAGGACAAGCGAGAACTTTTTTTCTTTACAGTGTAGGAAACTGAGAGAAATCCAATAGAAGTGCACAAGATTATGACAGGCATGGATAGGGCGAATGGACTCAGCCTATTTTCCCAGAGTTGTGGAATTGAGGATGAGAAGACATCAGTTTAAGGTGAGAGGGGAAAGAATAAAAGGGAAACTGATGGAAACTGTTTGACACAGTGAGTGGTACGCAAAGGGAATGAGCTGTCAGCTGAAGTGGTTGAAGCATTTATATTAACAATATTTAAATAGCATTTGGACAAGTCCATGGGCAGGAAAGGAAGAGAAGTCTATGTGCCAAGTGCTGGGAAATGGGGTTAGTGTAGACGGACATTTGGGTCAGGATGGAGCCGTTTGGCCCAAAGGACCTTTCTCCATGCTGTAGGATTTGATTACTCTATAAATAGAACACCATTTGGGTGAAACTCTCGATTTTCCTTTGGTCATGAGTTCGAATAATATTTGGACAAAGATCTTTCAAGTTAACTTTGCAGATATTTTGCCTTTCAGTTTTGTTATTAAACGTGTGTGTGTGTGTTCCACAGTATTTTTCAAAGGGAAATATCAATGTACATATTTGCAAATCCTCTCGTCATTCTTGTTTCCATCATAGTTTGAGTAATTTTGCTTTTGTCATAAACGTGTTGTTTTAGCAGACAAAAGAAATCCATCTGACTTGTTCCTAACACAGATCCTGACACACTCTGAAAACTATATCCTTGGCCACAACACCATATTAGTTATATTTTTTTGTAGCCAGTGGAGGAGTGGGACTAGAAAAGGGAACAGCGGTCCAAAAGCACATGCAATTATAGTGAGCCTAACGTCAGTGTAGAGAAGTTTGTTGGAGGGGATTCTGAGGGATAGGACTTCCATTCATTTAGAAAGACAAGGACCGATTAGGGAAAGTCAACATGGCTTTATGTGATGAAAATCATGTCTCATTTATATGTTTGAGTATTTTGAAGAGGTGACAAAGAAGACTGAAGAAGGCACTGTTGTATATATTGTTTACACAGACTTCAGCAAGGTGTTTAATAAGGTTCCCCATCGTAGACAGGTTACTAAGGTTAGGTCACAAGGAATCCAGGGAAAGCTAACCAATTGGTACAAAATTGTCTTGAAGGTAACGGATTATTTTCCAGACTGGAGGCCTGTCGCCAGCGGTGTGCTGAAAGAATCAGTGCTGACCTCACTGCTTTTCATCATGGATATAAACGACTTGTTTGGGAATATCGGAGGCATGGTAGGTAAGTTTACAGATAACATCAAAATCATGGTGCAGTAGACAATGAAGAAGATTATCTCAGAGTACAACGGCACCGTTGACCATCAAAGGGCCAAGGACTGGCAGATAAAGTTTAATTTAGATATTTGTGAGGTTTTGCATTTTGGTAAGTTAAAGCAGGGTCGTGCTCTGGGGAATGTTGCTGAACAAAGTGACCTACGGGGGATGGTTTATCGTTCCTTGCAAGTGTAATTGCAGGTAGACAGGGTGGTGAACAATGCAGTTGGCATGCTTGCCTGAATCGGTCACAACGTAGAAGTTGGGGTGGCATGTTGTGCTTGCATAGGGACGCTTGTGACGCCACATTCAGAATACTGCGTACAATTTGTTTGGCTCTGCTAAAGGATTGATGTTGTGCAGCTTGAGAGGGTGCAGAAAAGATTTATAATGGTTTTCTGGAACCTGAAGGTTTCATAGACAGGGAGAGGATAAACAGGTTGAGGCTTTTCCCCCTGGACTGTCGGATGTTGAGGGGTGACATGGAAGTGCTTTATAAAATCATAAGGGGTATGGATAGCCTGAATGGCCAAGGTCTTTTCTCCAGGGCGGGGGAGTCCACAAGTAGATGGGATAAAGGTTTAGAAGGGACCTTAGGGGAAACTTTTTCATGCAAATGGTGGTGCGTGTACGGAAAATGCTGTCAGAGAAAGTGATGGAAGCGGGTACAGTTACATGTTTAAATCTATCTGGACAGGTACATTAATATGAATCGTTCAGAGCGATGTGAGCTAAATGCTGGCAAGTGGGACTAGATCAGATTGTGATATCTGGCAAGCACGGGAAAGCTGGAATAAAGGACCTGTTTCCACGCTGTATGACTCTCTACTTGAATAAGAAGGATGAGGAAAAATTCTAAAAAGGGCATTTCAAGTTAAAATTTTCTTCGCCAGATGTTTGAGGTGTCTCTCTGATTACAAGAATTCAAAGCTGAGTTAGATAAATATTTGACAGAGAAGTGAGTTACGGATAATGTGATACAGACAGGAAAGTGGGGCTGACAACACAACCTGATCAGCCATAATCTTAGTGCCTGGTGGAAAAAAGCTCGAAGTATCACATATTCCACTCCTGCTCCTCAGTCCCATGTTTCCGTGTTCAATTCAGCCCCTCACACCTGCTAGACAGAAGCAGTTGGAGACCACTTGCTGTTATAAACTTGTGCCAGAAACAGAAGCTACCATTCAGTCTATCAATACTGTCACACACAGTTTGGGGTGATTTGGAAAATGTAATTGGAAGTCCCAGGATGATTATGGAAGAGAACCCTCATCTCTCCTTACAGAGCTGCCCCTCTCTGCAACTTGTGTGTCATTTATTGGTTAGGTTATAGACCCAGGTTCATTGTGAATACAGCCCCCATACCTCAATCAGAGATGGCTCACAAAATTCTCTAGTCTCCCAAGCCACAACATTCAAACAGACCTTCCAGGAAAACATCACCCACTAACTTTCCAATAATAGAATGTGAGAACATCAGAAACAAGAGCATGTTGTTCACCGCCGCACCTCCCCCTCCCCCCCCCCCCGCCCCCAAGCCTGCTTTGCCTTTCACTAAGATCGTGGCCGATCTGCTTTTAGTCTCAAATCCTCTTTGAAATTGAAGTCTTCATAACTCTCAACTCTCTGACAGGTCAAAATCCATCTCCAGCCTCTACAAACACTTCCATCGAACGCAGAACATTGAACAGTACAGCACAGTAGAAGGTCTCGACCCTTGATGTTGTGCCACCCGTTTGTCCTACTCTAAGATTAGACTCACCTACATTCTTCCGTGCACTTTCTTCCATGTGCCTATCTAAGAGTCTCCCAAGTTTCCCTCATGTATTTGACTCTATTCCCACCGCTGGCAATGCATTCCACACATTCTGTGCGAAAAAAAACCAACCGCTGACATCTCGTCTAAACCTTCCTTTAATTACCTTAAAATTATGACCCCTGGTGATAGACATTTCTGCCCTGGTGAAAAGTCTCTGGCTATTCACTCTCTCTTTGCCTCTCATTGCCTTTTATCCTCTATCAAGTCACCTCTCATTCTTCTTAACACAAATGAGAAAAGCCCTAGCTCCCTCAACCTTTTTTCATCAGACCTGTCCTCCAATCCAGGCAGGATTTCTAAATCTTCCTCATCCTTCCTATAATGGGGTCACCAGAAATGAATAAAATACTTCAGATGTGGTCTAACTAGGGCTCTACAGAGCTGCAGCATAACCACACGGCTCTTAAAATTAATCTCCCTTCTAGTGAAGGCTAACACACCATTCGCCTCCTTAACAACCCTATCAATTTAGGTACCAAATTTGAGGGATCTATGGACATAGACACCAAAATCCCTCTGTTCTTCCACACTGCTAGGAACCTGCCTATAACCCTATATTCTGCAAATATGAGCTTTCAAAGGGAATTACTTCACGCTTTTCCAGCTTGAATTCCATCTGCCACTTCCTAGCCCAGCTCTGCATTTTGTCAATGTCCTGTTGCAATCTACAAAAGTCCTGCAAACACTCATGTACCACTTCACAAACCTACGTGTCATCGGCAAACTTACTAACCCACCCTTCTACTTACTCATCCAAGTCAGTAAGAACAATCATAAAGAGAAGAGTTCCAGTAACTGATCCCTGTGGGACATCACTGGTCGCTTTCAGTGATCTAGCTCCCCTACCACTCTGTGTAAGAGAATTCTTGACATTCACTACCCTCTGTTTGAAGAAAACATTCTCTGCTTCTACACCATGACCTATTGATATGAACAAAAGACGGTACATGAGGGATTAGACAGAGAGACTGGCCCTGAACTCAAGGCAGTATTAGACTGAAGTTGACATCAAGAAGTCTGAGGAAAATCGCACTTATTGAGAATTGATTACGACGTCATCTACTGTGTGAAATCATTCACAGCACAAGAGAAGATGTTTATCATCAGTGGACATCAGTCACCTCAGTGGTAGGGCATCACTGCAGGAGATCCTCAGAGGAGCTCCCTCAGCCCAGGCATCCCCAGTTTGTCATCATAGAATCCTTACAGTGTGGAAGGAGGCCATTCATCCCATTGAGTCAACGTGAGCAAAATTGGGGATAGTCACTGACGTTTATATAGTTTTCAGAACAAGATGACCCTCCTCAGCTCTTGAAGCAGTCTGTGTCCATGTGTAACAAAAACTGGACACCATTCAAGATCGTGCTGTTAAAGTCTGGGTAACATTTATGTAACAGCACTGCTAGACATTGTACATTTCCAAAGTAAAAGATGCAGCTCATTTGGCACCTCAATCTGTGTTCACAAGAATATGTGGAAGTCATTCAACCCATCAAACTATTGGACAAGATATGTGATAGCTCATTCAGTCCGTCCTGCCAAATACACAGTAAGAGAAGGAATCTGCTCACTCCCTCACTTACATGGGATCAGAAAGAGAGTGTTTTGCACCTGGAGTTACTTACTGAGGGACAGAAAGCGGTCATTCAGCTTCTCAAGTCACTAACCCAGGAACAGGAAGGTGTCAGAAATGCTCCAACTTCACAAACAAATGGAACAGGGACTAAATAGTTAGACTGCACCATCCTGTTCCTCGTGGCTTAATTGCTCATAGTACATATGTGTAACTTTAAAATGGTTTTCTAGCAGTAGGAATTAAACCAACTCTTTGAACCATTCACCAAGTTGTCTTGCATCTCCATGATAGTAGACCCATGGTTTCCATATAGGTCAGAAGGTGGTGCGGAAATGTTAACACTTTCAGAATGACAGTATTGTGACTGCTGACAGGATTGTGTCCAAAGTGACATTCAATTCAGTGTCACACAGTAACTGTGCATTAAAATGTCAGGGACAATTAAAGTGTCAAGCATACTAGCGTCGCAGCCTCATCAGGTGGTAGTGGAGGGCTCGATCCTAACACACAGAACTTATAGCAAAAATGTAGAGTGTGATGTAACTGAAATTATGCATTGAAAAATTGACTGTCTGTTAAGCCTTTCATCTGTTAGAATACCGTGATAGCTTCACTTCTTTAATGTGTAAATCACAAAACCTTTTTTTTTAATTGCATTCTTGGGTTAGCTGTTAACAATGGGTGATAGCTAGACAATATGTTGAAAGTGTTGGCCCCCTGTGTTCTCTTTCTATGCCATGATTTTTAGGGGGTCACCATATGTTTGGTTCTCCCTGAATGGACGCAGCAGCTATTAACACAAATCCAAAAAAAGCGTCCATAGAACCTCTCTTTACTCTGTAATGACAGGAGCAAATCAAATCCCCACACACACGGTGCACGCATTTAGTGTTGAAAACGTGTCTCTTCTTAGCGGAAAAAAGCCGTTACATCTCTGCATATTCCACACTTACAGTTCCTCTCTCCAAAGAAGCAGTTGACAATGTAACTTTACCTTTTTCTGTACCTCAGCAACTATAATGGCAGCACTTGTGTTGCAGATGGAGTAGATCACCACATTTGTGGAAGAAGGACAGAGGGAATATAACTCAATTTAAACAGGGAAACATCAAAACTAACATGGTATTCGGGAAAATGGGAAAACGGGAAATTTTAGAATTAGCTCCCACTTTATTTTCCTTCTGGTTCATCAGCAGCAGTCCCTTTGTTCGCTTTTCATTTCTCGTGCTCTCTCTCTCTCTCTCCCTCGCTCTCTGTCTGGACATTTCTCCATCCATTCAACTAACCTCCCGATCACTCATCCGGCCATCCCTGATAGAAATAATATTATTTCCCAGTTACTTTCAGTTGTGATGTAGGGTCACTAGATTCGACACGTTATCTGTTTTTCTCCTGACAGACGCTACCATACTTGCTGAGATTTTCCAAAATATTTAGACACTGGAGAATTTTATTTCATATCTCCATCATCCACGGTTCCTTGGTTTATTTCACCTTTAATGGTGTTGCTTCACAGGATGTCAGCATCACTGGTGAGGGCAGCATTTGTTATCCGTCACTAATTGCCGTTGACTGCGAGACCATTTGTGCAGACAATATGGAGCTGTTTATTTTTTGTCACACTTAGTTTCTTTACCAAATGCTATCAGTGAATTAATAAAAGAAATCCTGATTGTTTATGGTTGCCGGTGTAAAATGTGGTTTCATTCCAATTGTTCCCATTCAAATTTAAATTCTAACATCGGCTGTGGTAGGATTTGAAACTATGCTTTTAAAGTCATAACTTGTGTCTGTAAATTGCATCTGAATTACACGGCCAGTGACATTATTACTCTGATATGAGATCCCTATTATGAAATAAATGGAGAGACAATAAAAAGTTTGTGGTCAAAATATTTGTAACTGGAAAAGTTGTCAGAAAATAACTGGAGCCGTAAAATATGAAGTTATGAAGGAGGCAGATGATGGCTAATTCAGCAACAGCACTGAGGTAAAGTTGGAGAATGGGGATATTATAAAGGTAGGTGTAGGCAGGTTTGATGACAGAGAGAATACAAAGACATAAAACAGTTCAGGGCAAAAGGGAAACTCGAGGGTCTGAACAGCCTTGTACCTTCTTGGATGTTTATTATGAGGAGTCTGATATTGATGTAAATGAAGTGGAGTTTGTGACTGAAACTGAAGATAACAGTTTATGCATTTTTAAAATATAAATAAATGAAATAGCAATAACCTTCACCATCGTTTATAGAATGGGCAGAGTTTGGCTTACCAGGAACACCTATAATAGCGAGGATGGGATAATAACCCTCTTGAATGGCTCATATCCGCAAGTCTAACCATGGCCAATCCTGAGAAAGCCAGTAAAGACCCAAAGATAAACTCCTGTCCATTGTTGGAATATTCCAGTCTAAAGCATTCGGATTCTGATCCGTTGTTGGAACATTCCAGTGTAATGTTTTCAGATTCTCATTCATTGTTGGAACATTCCAGTCTGTTGTTCTAAGATTGTCTTCCTCTCCCTTCCTCTGTAGCTGCTGATCCCAATCATCTTGAGGATGACACTGCCGCTGATGCTATGAGATAACACGTTGAAGAAAGTCCCTTATTAATAGAAAAGGAAAGCCTCCAGGGACACACTCAGGATCCATGAAGACTGACATCAATCACAGTCACCGAACAAACAGCTCAATTTAATCCCTTTCACAACAGCCCTGACAAATGACAATAAAACGTGGCCTTCCTGAGATGTTGACATCGCTGACTATCGGGCTAATGGCACGTCACGAATCGTAAAGTTAGAGTGGAGGAAGATAGATGATGCTTGCTCTTTACTAGCTCAGTGAATCGCCTCTGATTTGGCAGGGCAGGAATTGCTGGGCTCCTGAGGCTGTGTCTGATTACCAGGCCTGCTGCATCATTTGGCTTTATTTATTTCTATTTAACTTTGACACTTATCTTACCAACATTGCATGGCTTAGGTGGGTTTAGGAATTTTTGAGAGACCTACTTCAGTTGTATCGACGATTAGATACAGTCCATTCCTTGTTGTCCTTTCAGCCGTGGCCTGGTCCTGTCGAGTGATGGTCAAACTCTCACTGAACCTGGATTCTTAGTTTGACCTTTCACCAGTTATTGCTGGGGTCTGAGCAGGACTGGAAGGCAGTAAATCTCTCCCGGCTGCTACATATTCTAGATTTCTCTCAGAATTGGCTTTTCATGTTCATTCCACCTGGATTGGAGAACTGCATATCCAACAATATGTTTCCTGAATTGGTTTTTGGACAAGTGTGTGTTTCTAGGATGTTACCATAGTGGAGCAGATACTGTTTAGTAATTAAATAACCTATTATTCTGTTAAGTTTTCCAATAAATTAAATTATTCCAAGTTCCTCTTGTTTTTGTTGTATTTTGTCTACAGCGTTGGAATAAATTGCGTTTTGCTTAATGTCAAATGTTTTGACGAAACGAATTGCATCTGAAACACAGCACCTCACAATTACGTTAAAATAAGAAAACGTTGGGGTCGAGATTACCTTCTTCATATATTATGAGAGGCATCTGTTTGGATCCATAACAAGAAGGACAGATATTCATGTTTTAATTGGATAATCATTTAATGGACAATAAGTTTCAGGAACACAGGTTTTGACAGCGGAATGCGCCGAGCGAGATGAGTGATAACTCTATCAGGAATTATATCAGATTCACAATCCACCCCACAGTTCCAGCCCAGATACGTATCAGATCAGATGAGATATCTGCTCAGCACGGAGCACTGTGCAGACAAGGCTCAGTACAATTCAGCAATCTGTCCAGGAGGGAATACTATGCAGCTCTCTGTAATCCACTAGCTATCTGTACAACATGGCCAACAGTACAGACCACACCAGTGCATTGATTAAGAAGCCTGGACGAAACGGTCTGTCCAGCATGAGTGATATGTAGATTCTTGCTCTATAAACGTAGACAAGGTATCATGTTCAGTGTGGGAGCTGTGTTGTGAATAACAGTGAATGCATCTGTTACTCTCTCACCATGCAGAGCTGTGTACACCACATTCGTGCATTGTGAAGTAACACTGGGTTAGATCATTGCCCAGCGTGGAGAAACTAGCAGCCCATGCTGGAGGTGACAGGATATACATCTCCCATCCATTTACAGCTCCATATCTCTGTTGTGCAATGACAAGGGGTGCTATGGGTGCAGAGATCACTGCCAGAGAGTGATGACAGGGGAATCAGTTAAAATACCTACAAACAAAAGCATTTTGTGAAAAAAGGGAAAGGGAAGATCACAGGTTTCAGAATGCTTAAATGAAGATATTGCGAGAGCATCCTGCAAGATGAGCCATTATTATTATCAGGAATGATGGATCAATGTGCTATTGGTGTCAGTTCAGATGATGGAGAATTCCGGATAAGCATTTGTTCTGCAGCTTTGTAACTGTGAGGTAGGGTGAACAGAGCGTATGACTCATTGGGCTGATTCTAACAATAGTTTGCCTCAGTGCCATTTTCATTGAGTGTGACAGAGGGATTGTCTGTGCGAGGCTGACCTAGTTTCCTGGTGCCATCTTTTCGAGCTCACCTCATTAACTACCCACCCCACCACACCCTATGGTGTCCCTCTAATTCAAAACCGGCCCGATTCTCCCAGCCATCATGGCTGGAAGTACTCACCATCACCGGGATGTCCCTGGATATTCCATGGTCACTGGCACTGGTGCCATCTTTAAAAGGCCAATAGGCACACGGTTGAGCTTTCTCAGTTTGGAGCTGCCCTGCACAGTTTACCACGAGCAGGGCAGATAAGGGGCAATTATACCACGGTTTGTCGACAGGGGTACGGAGGTCCTAGTGAATAGGCTACTACAGAGAGGGCCCATTCTCTTCCCAGAGGAGGCCACAGCATCAGACCCACCGAGCATGATCTGAGCTCACCACCCAGCTCAGTGCAATATCTGATATCTGATGAAATGTCCAGCAATACAGGAAAAAAACATCAGGATAAGGGTCACCGTATTCTCTCTGCTCCCTCACACTTACCGTATATCTGTTATAGCCCCTATCCCCGAAAAAGGCTCATGCTCCACCACTCTCTCTATTGCATGCAGCACCTTCTCTCTCTCTCTCTCTCTCTGTCTCTCTCCCCAACTCCCCTCACCTTTGCAATACTCCCACACGGCAATGGAATGTCCTGAAGAATGCCAATTATGGAAGGTTCCAGACAACGTTCCAAGTAATTCCAACTTACAGAAAAATGTCAGTGCCCCAGTATGTAATACGTCAGAGGAAGGAGTAGAGATGCATGTTTTTTAAAATCACATAGTATTCAAATCCATCATGAGACATTTCAACCATTTAAACGTGCTCTATTATTAATAAGATCGGGGGTTATCTGATTGTGCACTGAGCTCCTTGTTAGAGGAACTTTCAAACATTCAACCCCCTGGGTTTGTGTCACTGACCAGACGACACTCAAGCACTTTTACCCTGGTTTTCTTCAAGCGCCTGTTCAAGGCCATTTCCCATGGGGGACGGACTCTCCTAACAATATATTCCACCAGCTTTATACGTCTATGTAATGGTAAGAACATTTTACACAGACTAATCAAAATATACGCTTATTTTATGGTTATCAATATCAAATTACAATTAATAATTCTGGTTATTACACTTGTCTCATCTTATTGTATTCAGCTAAAGACAGCTTCTAAACACTTTTCTCATTATAAAATACAAATTATAACAAAGAACATTTTTTATCCTCAGCCATTATCTTGACCGTTCTCTGAATTGTACCTTTTTCCTTGTTATGAAAATTTCTATTGCCCTTTTTCTGTGACTTTTCTGAATGTAGCACGGTCTCCCACACAGTTGGCCGGACGGCTGGTTTGTCATGCACAGGGAAGCCAACAGCACAGGTTCAATTCACCACCCTGACAGAGGTTACCATGAAGGGGACGCTCTCCCATCCTCACCCCAGGACCCGAGGTGTGGTAACCCTCAGCATACACCACCACGAGTGGTCTCTCTCTCTATTTACAGAGCACCCTCATGGTCCTTTGGAACTGTATTCTATCACTGTTAACATTTTAAAATGTTATCCATGTCATCATTTCGTTTTGCCTTATATTCCTGGATGTTGTGGAGCAGTGTCATTTTGTACCACTGTCAGCATTACTCCCACACTGTACATTCCTGCCCATTCCACAAAAATACATGACTCCATCGTTATTTATGAACCTTGCGTTCTGTGTCTTAAAAACATATTTAATATCTCTGCCTCCAATGATCTGCAAAAAATTTAACAAGTTAACAAAAAAAAAAATAACCTCATATCTATCAGTCAGATTTTTTTTGTCACCTTACCTGAGAAATTATATAATTACATTGGAAGCAGTCCAGAGATGTTTCACTTCACTGCGATGAAGAGCTTATATTATGGAGGCTTTAACAGGCTTCTCTTGGAATGAGACATGATTTGCTTTAAACACAGAAAACCTTGAGGACAGTGGATCAGGTAAATACACATTGGGAGATTTTATAGTACAAACTTGTGTCATTTTCAGAGAACTTTGACAATGTTGAAGAACGACATTCTGCCCATCGAGTCCACACTGACCCCCTGAAAAGCATCCCAGACAGCCCTGCCCCTTCCTCGTAACCCAGCTTTTGCCATGACTAACCCACCTAACCTACACATCCCTGGGCACTATGGGCAATCAGGCATGGCAGATCCACTCTAAGTTGCACATCTTTAGATTGTGGGTGGAAACTGGAGCAGTGGGAGGAATCCCACACAGACACGGGGTGAATGTTCAAACTCTACATAGAGGGTCGCCCAAAGTTGGAATTAAGCTCAGCTGCTTGGTGATGTGAGGCAGCAGTGCTGAACACAGATCCAGCATGCTCCTCTGTGGCTTAAGAAAGAAAACTGCCTGACTTGTTTCTGTCACTGAACCTGACCCAGTCTGAGACCTTTATCATCGGCCATATCACCAACCTGGTTTCATTTAAAGTTTGTTGTAAGTAATGGAGGAGTGTGACTAGAAAGGGAAACTGTTGACACCCTCCAACCTCAGTCAGGACCAGAGTGAGGAGAAATTCACAAAGTGGGATTTCGTTCAAGTGGGAATTCTCTTTCCCAGAAGTTTGATGGCTCAATCTTTATATTATATCGATGCTGGATTCGTCTACTTTTCCATAGTCAAGTGAATCATGGGTAATGGTGCTTGGAGAGAAAAGTGCAGCTGGGAATACAATGAGATAAGTCATGCCCTTATTTACTGGTGGAGTAGTGTCAAAGGGCCGATAGGCCCAATCGTGTCTGTCAGCCATATGTTCTGATGTTCCATTCAGCCCTTCGGACCTGCTATACAGGGGCAGATCGAGGCCACTACGATGGTTAGGTGTAGTTTCAGAAATATACTTGGAAAATTCAAGCTTAGTCAGAAAGCGACCCCCACCCCCCAATCCCTCTTTCCAGGCCTCCCCTCTCTGTAGCTTCTGCTCCCCACTTGGGTTATGTTACAGACCCAGATTCGTTGTGGATACAACCCCCAACCCCCACCCAGGGTACAAATCCTGTACTCTTCCTGGATGTAACATTGTACAACACGACTTCCAGGAAAACAACCAGTTACCTTCCAAAAGCATGACATAAGGACGAAAGAAAAAGGAACAGGAGCTGGCTATTCGGACCCTCAAGCCTGTATTGTCATTCAATAAGAACATGGTTGATATTCTCCAGGGCTCAACTCCACTTTCCTGCTAACCCGTTGTATCCTTCAACTCGCTGATATGTCAAAAAACCATTCCACTCCATCTGTAAATATATTCTGTGTCCCAGCCCCCACAACTCTCTGCGTTAGGGTATTCCATACCTTCACTAAAGTCAGAAAGAAGACATTTTTTGCATCTCAGTTTGAATTCTTTATCCCTTATTCTGTATCGATATCCCCGAATTCAAGACTCTGGCCAAGAGTGGACCCATATTCTGTACATTTACCTTTCAGCCCTCTCTGTATCTAGTAAGTTTCATTAATATCACCCTCATTCATTTCAGCCACAATGAATAATCTCCTCACCAATTTAGATGTACTCAATAATTCAACATTTTCATCCCAAGAACCCGCCTAATGAACCAACCTAGTTATTTGCTTTATCAGCATGCTGACTTTATGTTTCATACACAGGAACACTCGAATCCCTTTGAACTGCTGGTTTGTTCGGAGTCATTTTCATTAAATAACAACCTGCCTTTTGGTTCTCAGTGTCATCCACAAACTCGGATGTATATTGCACTCAGCTTCCACCATCAGGCTATCAGTATAGATGGTCAATAACTGATGCCATCGGACTGATATTTGTGGTACTCCACTTGATACATTTTATCATAAAGATCTATTAATCCTTACTCTCCAATTTCTATGTGTTAACCAATCGTCACTCCATGCAAATATATTATCCCTCATATTATGAGCTTCTGTATTGTGTAAGAACCTTTATTTTGTGATACCTTATGGAAAATCTCTGGAAAGCCTCATGTCTACCAGTTCCCTTTCATCAAGTCCGCTTGTTATATTCTCAGTGGTATCCAGATAAACCTTGCATAATTTTTTTATAGATCCCCTTGCATAAAACCATACTGATTCTACGTGAAGCATTTCTAAATGTCCTGCCATTCCCTCCTTAATAACAAACTCTCGCAGATTCCCAACAATAGTGGTGAAGGTAAATGCTTACTGCTTTCAGTCCCGTTCATTTCTTGAAGACAGTTTCGCTGGAACACTCCTGTAATCCAGACAGTTATGGAATATTTTACACGGTGCCACCAGTCACTCTGTAACCACTTCCTTTAAAACCAGCTATGTATTTCTGCTGACCTGTCCCCCCTTACACGTCTCTATTTGTTTAAAAAAACGTGTTTCTTTTGTTAGAAAATCCCTACTAATACCATTTTGTTTATAGCATTGAAATATTTACAGTGCCTCACCTTGTGAGGACCAATGTAAAATATTGGTGTAAATTACCTGCAAATTCCCTCTGGGCAATTCCTCTGTCACACTCTCCAAATATCCTCAATGTACTTTCCTGACTTCATTCCCACAAAACTTCACGCACTCATCCTGATTTTTATTCGTTATAAACACAGAAGAGGTCATGCAGCCATATCACCCACAAACAGACCCTTTGGTCCAACTTGTCCATTCTGACCAGGTTTTCCAAACTAAACTAGTTCCACCTGTTTGCACTTGGCCCAAATGCCTCTGTACGTTTCCCATTAATATGTTTGTCCAACTGTCTTTTCAATATTGTAGCTGTATCTACCACTTTTGCTCTGGCAGCTCATTCCATGCACACGTTACCCTCTACATAAAAAAGTTGCTTCTTCGTCCCTTTTAAATCTTCCCCTTTCACCTTAAAGCTATGTCATCCATGTTTGAAATTCACTATCCTGTCGAAAAGACGTTGGCTATGCAACCTATCCATGTCTCTCATGATTTTATACACTTTTATAATTTCACCCCTCAACCTCATATACTCCATCTGATATTAACTTCGGGACCAAGCATTTAAAAATAATTACTGAAAATTTGAAACAATATTAAAAGCGAATGGTAAACAACACACAGCCCAAAACTTCATGCTGTGATTTGTTTTTCTCCATATTACATTACTCAGGCAGCATGAAACTCTTACTAGTGCCAATAAGAAGTCAAACAACTGAATTTCTTTGTCTGAAGGGGGCGATAATCTCTGCAGTGAAAACGTATCTCTGCCCAAATCTATGGAATTCCACATAGTCAACATTCTTCCTCCTGGTCTCCCTGTGAGGTTGTGCCTTCTTTAGCTTGCACTCAATATAAAGAACTCCTTTCCTCAACTCACATCTTAATTTAAATCCATTTTACATCATCTTCTCGTTCACCACTGATAAAAGCCCGATTTACCTTTTGTCACGCCCTCTTTACACTGTCATCCATCCCCCACCACTGACAAGGGAATAAAAAGCTAATTTTCCAATCATTTTCAATTCCGAACAAGTGTCACACTAGACTTGAAACGCTAACTCTGTTTCTCTGTCTCTCCAAATGCTGCCAGACCTGCTGAGTTTCTCCAGAATAGGCACAGCGTAGATTTTCTGTTAAATAAACAACTATGGATACCGGAAATAAAAATATAAAAAATGCTGGAGGATCTGGGAGCTTTGTAGAACGGACACTTAGCCAAAAGTTTTACTCTGAATTCACTCCAGAATATGCTGCCAGACCTGCATAGTTTGTTCAGCAATTTCTATTTTGGAACAAGTTCCAAAGTTATGTGTCAACGTTGCTCATCGGCCCTGTTCAGCATGGACTTCCATACACCAGGAAGTGAACGACAACACAAGGAGCACAAATTCCTTGGTTCCATAAGTTTGGCATCATTGATACGACAGAGTTCTTAATCATGGTCAGGGAGAGAAACAGAGGGAAACACATTCACTTCAAACACAGAAGATGGCATTGCGGGAAAGGAAAAGATTCAGATGAATATGTTAAAGTGTTTGAGTAATGTAACAAATTGGAGGCGTGACACCCGGCAGAAATCCCTCAGCAGAATGAGGATATGAAAATGCAAGTGTTACCACATTGTAAACCAGGTTTGGTCACTGAGTACAGGGCTGATTGGTGAATAAGTCTTGATGTGAACTGCGGGATGGTCAGGAGAATGGAATCGCAGATATTGCAGTTCGAACTGGTTCTATCATGTGATGCTGTGGACAACAGCAGCAGCAGAAGCAGCATTGTAATCTGTCTGTAACAGATTACCCAGGATAATCCACCAGGCTACCATAAGCATCAAGCTGATCTATGGTTCAGTGACGAATGTGGGGTGAACGCGCCACAATCAGAATCATGTGTATCGAAACGTAATGATAACCCGTTAAAGCTACCGCACTTGACTGTTAGGATTCCAAACATCAGGAGAGAGGGAGATATTATCCCCAGACTAACAGATTAAATCTAAGATTTGCAGTCCTGCCACATCCAGTCATAAATGTCAACGGACCATTAAAATACTTACTGGAGGAGAGGCCTCCAGATATACCACTATCCTAAATAATGGGACAACCCTGTACATCAGTGTAAAAGACAACAATACAGTGTATGCACCATCCTCAGCCAGAAGTGTTGCTTGGATGATGCAGATTACCCTCGCCATGATGCACATGGAATCACAGATGCCAGTCTTCAATCAATTCGATTCGCTGCACGTGAGATGAGGAAACAGCTGAACACAGTCGATACGACAAAGGCAATGAACCCTGACACCATTCCTGCAATAGGACTGAAGACTTGTGCTGCACAACAAGCCGTGTCCCTGGGGAAGCTGTTTCATTCCAGCTCCTACTCTGACATCCCCCTGGCAATAAGGAAAATTACTCAATTATGTCCAGTCCGCAAAAAAGGAGAATAATTACAATCTGACAAATTACCACCCGATCAGTCCCATCTGGATACTCAAATTGGTGGGAGTTCTTTCTGACAGAGTTTTCAAGCAGCACAGAAATAACATGCTCAGTGCGGTTTCTGATAGGTCCCAATGTGGAGATGGTGCAGTTGTGGAAATGTCACTGGATTACTAATCCAGACCAGTCTAATGCTCTGGAAGCTGGTGGAAGTTAAAAACAATTAATAACATATAAATATCGAAAATCTGGTGTCAGTAATGGTAACCTTAAAGCCATTGTCGATTGTAAGCATCTATTTCTTCCCACAATGTACTTTCGGGAAGTGAATCACCCGTGCTCTCTTTGTCTGGCCTAAAAGTGACTCCAGACACACAGACATGTGATAAGCTCTTCAATGATTTCTGAACCGGCCAAGCAAGACACTCAATTTTATCAAACTGCTTCGAGTACTTCAAGGGTAAAACCATACCCAATGCCCAGCACTAGATTCGGTATCAGAAAAGGGAACGGGAGACACAGTCCTGCCGACCCTGAAGAGATTTCCTTCCGAACATGTAAGAGCTATTGACAACATTTACAGAGCTTTCCCACAGACTGCACAGAAACATCAGGAAAGGAGTAGGGCATTCAACACATTGAGGCTTCCCCATTCCAAACTTTCCTCAGTGCAGCTTTCCTCACACAGTTTTCGTATCCCTTAATATGCTTAAACATCGTGAAATTAGATTAGATTAGATTACTTACAGTGTGGAAACAGGCCCTTCGGCCCAGCAAGTCCACACCGACTCGCCGAAGTGCAACCCACCCATGTAATCCACTTGTCTCAATCACCTTGGAGCTTTTTTACATCCTGCTCAACGACTCACAATCCGACATCGACATTTAGTGCCACCAGCAGAACTGTGAATGTTGCATTTGATTCCCACAACCAAAGGTTTGGTATTTATTGGAAATAGCTGGGACCCAAGCCCCGATTCCTGCTATACCCCAAGCTTTCCACTCGAAAACACATTGTTTTATTCCTATTTGCTGTGTCATGTCAGCTCTCCCATTCTAAATTATGTCCACATATCAACCTCAGTCCCATAAGATTTGAATTTGTATGGTAGGCTTGGAGCTTCAACATCTATTTTCCTAAAAATCCAGTCTTATTGTATTGATTGCTTCCCCATAATTTTGCTCAGAGCGTTTCTCAAATATGATTCCCTTTTCATAAATCTCTATTGACTTTATCTCTGCCCATTACTTTCGGTTCCAATATTTTCTCTAAAACTGTTTAGTTGCCAATTTCATTCTATTTCCTTTCTTTCTCACCAGGTTAAAGTTTCCTAGTATTGCTGGGAAGATTGCTTTTTTGATTTGATTTCTTCTGTGAAGACATAACTGAAATATTTGCTTCATAGTTCTACCATTACCCTGTCCTCAATTCTCTGGTTTCAGCCTGTCAGGAAACTGCACCGTTTTTGCTTTAATTTTGCCACGTACATGTTTTTAGATCCAATTATAAATTCATTTTTATAACCCTTGTGAAGACACTTTTCAGAAACTCATCAATTCCGGCTTAAGGTGCTGAATCACTGACGTTCCACAGCCATACAATCAGAGTAGCATAGACTCTGTGCCTTCACAAATACAGCACGGTCGACATTAGTCCCACTTTCTGAACCACGACCCGTAACTGGGAATGTTATGGCATTTCATGTGCGCAACCTTGAATCACTTTTTAACCGTTGTGATGTTACCTGTGACAACGCCCCTCTCAGGAAGTACTTCCCAGGACACACCACCAGCTGGATTAAAAAATAATCCTCAAATTCTCACGAAAACTCAAACCCTCCCCTTAAAAAGTGCGCTGACCTGTTCTTGACCCTTTGACTAAAAGGAACAACTGCTGTCTATCCACTCTCTCTATGCTCCTCGTAATCTAATCCTCCCGAATCACCTCCCTCTCAGCCTTCTCTGATCCAAAGTAAGCAACCCGAGCTTATCCAGCCCCTCTCCATAGCTGATATGGTCCATCCCAGGGAACATCCTGGTGAATCTCCTCTGTACCCCCTCCAGTCCAATCACAATCTTCCTGTAATGTGGATCCCAGAACTACGCAAATTATTCTATCTTGGATTAACTAACGTTCTGCATAGCTCTTTTAATCTATGAAAAAAGACCATATTTACAGTCGATATGATTTATCGACTGTATGTTACCCTGTCCATACCCATTCAGGGATATGTGGAGAAGCACCCACTGAGCTTCCTAGTGTGCTGCCATTCATTTAATACTACCCTTAATCATCGCCGTTACTAGGGTTACGATCCGTCTGTCATTGATCTGTCCATCTGACCGTTCCATTTACATCTTCCTGTAAATTTAGACCTTCCTCCTCATTTCCAACCAACTGGCTAATCGTCTTTAAAGTTACAAAATCACACCATGTTATAGTCCAACAGTTTTATTCAGAGACACTAGCTTTCGATGCGCTGCTTCTTCATCAGGTGATGATGCACTTCGAAAGCTGCTGCCTCCAAATAAACCTGTTGGACTAAAATCTAGTGTTATCTGACTTTTAACTTTGCCCACCACAGTCCAACATTGGCACATCAGAATTACAAGTAACAAGGGCACAGCACCGATCCCTGTAGTGCACTTTTGGACATCAATCTCCAGTCACACAAACAGCCTTCTAACACCATGCTCTGTATGCTAACACTAAACTGATTTGGATGCAATTTGGCAAGTCATTGATGAGTGCGAATTGTTCTCTTTTTAATAAGGTTAGATTCCCTGCAGTGTCGAAACATGCCTTTCGGCCCAAACAGTCCACAAAGTGTAGCCCATCCAGACCCATTTCCGTCTGGCGAATGCACCTAACGCTATGGGCAATTTAGCATGGCCAACTCACCTGACCTACACATCTTTGGACTGTGGGAGGAAACCGGAGCACCTAGAGGAAACCCACTCAGGCACAGGGAGAACTGGCAATCTCCACACAGGCAGTCGTCCAAGGAGCGAATTGAACCTGGGACCCTGGTGCTGTGAGGCAGCAATGCTAATGACTAAGCCACTGTGCCGCTTGAGATACCTGCAGAATACCTGGGGATTCTTCCTATTCTTACCCTGCCAGCAAGTTTCCATGCCCCTGTGTTAGTCAGTCCCTTCAAGTGATGGATTTGCTTCTTCTTTCTCTTTTAAATGGCTTGTCCCTTATCCTGCCATTATTTGCCTTAAATGGAGATTAGACAGCCAGAGAAACATTTTGTTTATTTCCAACTTGTCATATGTTCAATGAATTTTCTAAATTCCACTGCAGTCACCTCTCAATCTCGCCATTTTAGGGATTAATCTGGAGAATGTCCATTGCACTTCCTCTGCGGTCAGTATATTCTTTCTCAGATTGAGTTACCAACACTGTGCACAATCCTCCAAATACAGTCTCACCAACACGCTATGAAACTGCTTTAACATGTCCTTCCATCTATATTCTGATTCTTTTAAATGAAGGCGAACATAACTTTAACTTTCCACTTACATATATTCCTCAAAATGCCTTTCACACTTTTTTACGAACTTCCTGTATGCGTTCTTATCGAAAGCCTTCTGAAAATCCAAGTATGCCAATTCTACTGGTTCCCCATTATCTATGCTGTAAGAAACAATTTCAAATAACTCCGAAGTTGGTCAAGTATGATGTCAGTAACAAGGTAGTACGTGAACATTAGCTGGATTGCGCATTTCCAAGTCTGACAAACCAGATGTACTTCACATCAAAATATTAGCAATATATCAGCAGAGAAATATTAACTGTGCTGTCGATGACTGTGCTGTCGAAGACCTTGAATAATCCAAAGGATTTCCTGGATCCGCCATGCTAATGATATCCAAGGCTGAGAAAGAAAGTAAAGACCCAAGGATAAACTCCTGTCCATTGTTGGAAAATTCAAGTCTAATGTTCACAGATTCTGATCCATTGTTGGAACATTCCAGTGTAATGTTCTCAGATTCTGATCTCTCCTCCCTTCCCTTTGGAGCTGCAGATCCCTGTTTGTGCTGTCGGTGATACTCCCTCTCAGACTATGGGATAATGCATTGACAGAGCCCATTTACCGTTTAACGATGGAAACCCTCCACTGGGATAATTAGAATCCACAAAGATTGACAATAACGACAGTCGATGAACAAATAGCTCCAGTTAATCCCTTTCAATTCATTATTAATTTTATTAAAATTCAAAATAACGTTTAACATTTACACATTCAGCATGGAATATGTGGGAGTGACTGGGAGAAGGGATGTTGGAGATGGCAGATTGTGTGTAATCATTCAATCTGCCTTGGATATGAGAGTAATGACGGAGGAATGTTGGAACATAAACCAGTTTCTCCATTTATAAATGGAAACTTATAGCCCGAAATTATTGATCCGTGATTCTATTGATGAGTGTTTTTTTTAAATCTATAATCTGATGGGAAAATGTTCTTAATAAAACATGGATTATAGCAGGCAAACTGCATGGATATGTTACAGAGAATTGTACGTGACAAATACAATTCAGATTGTTATTTGAGGATCAGAAGGGGCAAGTGAGGGTCATGCTGTTGATGTTATTGATGTCAATGAACTATGATGAAGTATCATTTATTGGACTTCAATTACTGTGTGATTATGACATTGGGGAGGAGACAGAGGAATTGGAGGAAACGGCTGCTGCGACTGGAGGGAGAGATAATGATATTGCCAGTCACCAGTATTGCAACGGGCCTATTTATAAATCGTAAGGTCAGAATCAGGACGCATCTATAGTGAGGGATGAGGACAGCCAACATTAACCCTAAGACCAGAAGACATAGGAGTAGAAATTTGGCCTTTCAGACCATTGCGTCTGCTCCGCCAATTGATCATAGCTGTTAAGCTTCTCAGCATCACTCTCCCGCTTTCTCCCCATAATCCTTGATCCCTTGACAATCAAGAACCTATCGATCTCAGTCTTAGATATACACAATGACCTGGTCTCTACAGCTTCTGTGGCCATGAATTCCATAGATCCCCGAATCTCTGACTGAAGACGTTTCTCCTTATCCCTGTCCTAAAAGGTATTCCCTTTATGCTGGACCCTCATGTCCTAGTCTCTTCTATCAATAGAAACATCTTTCGAGCATCCTCTCTGTCCACGTCATTCAGTATTTGGTAAGTTTCAATTAGATGCCCCAGATCATCTAAACTCCATCAAATATTGACCCAGAGTCCTCAAATGACCCACATATGTTACGTTTTCATTCCAGGAACCATTCCTATGAATCTTCTCTGAACATCCTCCAGTGCCAGTGCATCCTTCCTGTCCCAAAACTGCACACAATACTCCAAATGTCGTCTGACCAGAGCCTTTTACAGCCTCAGAAGTATATCCCTGTTTTTATATTCAAACCCTTTTGAAATGAATAGCATCATTGTATTTGCCTTCCTAACTACTGACAACTTGCAAGTCTACCTTGAGAGACTCCTGGGCTAGAACTCACAAGTCTCTTTGCACTTCAGACTTCTGTTTGTACTGTTAATATTGAAAATAGCCCATGCCCCTTGTCTTTCTGCCAAAGAGCAGGACCACACACTTTCGCACACTGTACTCTATCGACCAGTTCCTTACCCAATCTCCCAAACTGCCTACATTCTTCTGCAGGCGAGGGTGAGGACTGCAGAAGCAAGAGATTACAGTCCAAATGAGTAGTGCTAGAAAAGCACAGCCGGTCAGGCAACATCCGAGGAGCAAGAGGTGCAACATTTCAGGCATAAGCTCTTCGTCAGGATTGAGGAGGGTGGGCGGCAGGGGGCTGAAAGGCAAATACGAGAGGGTGAGTCTGGGGGGATGGTAACGTGGAAGGCGATAGTTAGACCAAGGTGGATTGTGATCGTGAAGGTCAGAGAAGATGTACAGATTGGACAGTTCAAAGGGGCAGTGTGAAGTTGGAGTGTTAGATCTGAGATAAGGTGGGGGAAGGTGAGATGAAGAAACTGGTGAAATTGACATTGATACCGTGAGTTTGCACGTTCCAAAGGTGGAAGATGAGATGCTGTTCCTCCAGGTGTTGGGTGACTTGAATTTGGCAGTGGAACAGCCCCAGGACTGGCATGTCCTTGGCGGATTAGGAGGGAGAGTTGAAGTGTTCGGTCACAGGGTGGTGGGGTCATTGTGTGCGTGTGTGTATGTGTGTGTGTGTGTGTGTCCCAGAAATGTTCCCTGAAACGTTCCAAAAGTTGACATCCTGTCTCCTCAATGTACAGGAGACAGGGAACAATGGACACAGTATAATGTCTACGGGGTGTGGAAGGATCCTTTGGGCCTTGGAGAGAGGTGAGGGGGGAGGTGTAGGCGCGCGTTCTACACAACTTGGGATGGCAAGTGGAGGTGCTGGGACTGGATGATGGCTTGTTAGGTGGTGGGGGTGTGCACCTAATGAGGGAGTCGTGGAGGGAATGGTCTCCGCAGAATGCTGATAGAGGTTTGAAGGGAAATATATCTCTGGTGGTGGGGTCTGACTGGAGGTGGCAGAAATAGTGGAGGATGATGACTTGTGCCTGGAGGTTGGTTGGGTGGAAGTTGAGGACCATGGTGGTCGATCCTTGTTGTGGTAGGAAGGGTGAGGTTCAAGTAAAGAGACTTGGGAAGTTGAGGAGAATCGGTGGAGCACGTTTCTGCAAGCTCTCTACCTCTTCAATGCAACCTGACCCTGTTCATATCTTTGTTTTTTCTGTACATCAGGCTGTGGGTGGTACGGTGGTTTATTGGTTAGTACAGTGCCAGGGACCCAGGTTCGATTCCCACTTCGGGTGACTGCCAGTTTGGAATTTGCACATTCTCTCCATATTTGCACAGGTTCCCTGTGGGTGTTCTGGTTTGTGCCTGCAGTCCAAACATGTGCAGATTAGGCGAAATGGGTATGCTAAATTGCCAAGATATTACCTTACAAGTCAGCAGAAAATGGGTTTGCTTGGGTTACTCTTTGGAGGGTTGGTCTGAGCTTATTTTGACAAAAGGCCTGTTTCCATACTCAAGTGATTCTAATACTAAAAATTAGCCAAAGTGCCCTCAGTTCCTTCATCTACATCTTTAGCTGTATAATGTGAAATTTGGTGCTCCCAACACTGAGTCTTGTGGAACAATGCTTGTCACTGACTGCCATCGTGAGAAGGCACATTTTACCCTTACTCTCTGCTACTTCAATCGATGCTTGTACGTTGCGTCTGACACCATGGTTCACTTTCTCAATAACCTCCATTGTAGCAACTTGTCAAAGGCCGTCTTGAGGTGCACATAGATAATATCCAATGCTTCTCCTACTCTGCTCAGTACTTCCTCAAAACAATCTCGTGGGTTTATCAGGCATGACCGCCCCTTGATGAAAACATGCTAACTCTGCCCGATTTTACCATCTACATTCAAGTATTCAGAAATTGCATCCTTCATGATGGATTTCAGGATATTATCCACAACTGAGGTCAGGTTAATCAGTATGTAATTTTCTGTCTTTTGCCTTAATCCCTTGTTTGCGATTTTCCAGTCCACATTGCCCTTTCCTGATTCTAGTCATTCCTGAAAGATCACAACTAACGCTTGCACTACATCTTCAGCTATCTCCCTTACAAGGCTTGGGTGTAGTCCATCTGGTCCAAATGATTTAACTGCATTCTGGCCATTCAGTTTTCCAACCCGTTTTCTTTGGTGATGACCACCATACTCCTTTCTTCCCCTCACACTGTTGATTATTTTGGGAAATTAATCGTGTTTTCCACTGTGAAGACGGATGCAAAGTTCCTCAGCCATTCCTTTATTCCCAATCATGACCTCTCTGGCATCATTTCCATTATCTACTTTTGCCTTTCTTTTGCACTTTATATATCTAAGTGGCTAGCTTACCCACTTATTTAATTTTCTCCCTCCTTATACATTTTTGTTGCCCCCTGTTGGTCTTTGTAAGCTTCCCAATCCTTTGGCTTCACACTGTCCTTCACCACATTATATACTTCTCTCTTTTGCTTTGATGCTATCCCTGACTTCCCTCGTCAGCCACGGTTGACTCATCCTCCCTGTACCATTCCTCTTTCTCCTTGCAATGTATCTCTGCTGTGTCTCCTAAATTACTCTCAGAGCCTCCTGCCATTGCTGTTCTACTGTCTTTTCTGCTAGGCTACTGTCCCTGTTAATTCTACCCAGCTTCTCCCTTATGCCGCTGCAGTTGCCTTTATTCAGCTGAAGTACTGTTGCCTCTGATTCTATCTTCTGCGTCTCAAATTGCAGAATAAATTCAAACAATGTTATGATCGCTGCTTCCGACGGCTTCCTTCAATTTAAGATCCCTTATCTAGTCTGCATCTTTGTACAACACTATAGTCAGTATTGCCTGTTCCCTCGTGGACTGCACCACAAGTTAGTCAAAATAAAACATCTTGTAGACATTTCATGAATTTCTTTTCTTACAATCCACTACCAATCGGATTTTCCCCGACATCGCCCAAGATCACTGTAACCTTGCCTTTCCTACACATCTTTTCTATCTCCTGATGTATCTGATGGCCCAGCTCCTCACTACTGTTTGGAGGCCTGTATAAGACTCCAACTGTGGTTGCTTTAACATTGAGCTTCCTCAATTTTACCCAAGCAGATTCTACACCATCTGACCTTATGTTATTTCTTGCTATTGATTTAATTTCATTTCTTACTGATAAGGCAATCCCACCTCGTCTTCCCACCTGCGTATCTTTTGGGTAGGGTGCAGATCCTTGAATATTTAGCTCCCAATCCTGATCCCCTTGCAGCCATGTCTCCATGATGCCCATCACGTCATACCTGCCAATTTCGATCTGGGCCACGAATTCATTTACCCTATTCCTCATACTGCATGCATTCAGATATAACACTGTCAGTCCTGTCTTCACCATCCCTCCTCTCATTGTCATTCGTTTTTCAGTGTGCTTGAAGTTTGTTTGTTAATCATTTCTAGATACTCTATCCTATTTATGTCTGTGATGGAGATTTTAATAATCTACCCTGAATTCTGCAATTTTCCCTCCTGTTTTAATTCAGGTTTCTAATTACCCCTATAACTGATTCCCGTTCCTCCACTCCTATTCCATTTACATCCCTGTCTACCGCCCTAGTTATGCATTTCATTAGGACTCTGGTCCCAGCATGGATCCGATAAAGGCTGTCCCATCAGAACAGGTCCTTTCTTCCCTAGAAATGAAATGCGTTTATTCAACACAAAATACAGCGACAAAATGATTTTCTCGAGAAACCAAAATATGAAATGTACAAAGAGATAAGATTGTTAAAATACACTCATGATATCGAGCTATATGAAGTGAAGTGTGGATTACTAAACCATGGAAGTGGTGTGCAAACCTTTTCAGTCATTACTTGACCCACAGCTGAGATGCTGATTTCCCCTCGGTCAGTGATCCCCCTCACTGAGATTATCTGGCCTAGTCTCTCGCGCAGTGTCTCAGGGGGTTATCAGTTCCTGCTATTATTGGCACAGTCTATTTAAATTAATCAACTTTCTCTCTGGAGCCAGTCAATTGGTCTATTGGATTCTGTTGCTGGTCACAGGGTATGGCTCCCAGACAAAGAGCTTGCGGTTCAGAGGAATTTTTAAATAAAACTTACATCTTCTGTCTATTTCTCCTCATATTGTCTCCTGATCTGTCTAATTTTATCCCCGATTCACACCTCTTCATTTCTCACTCACTCTGTCACTCCGTTTCTCTCCTCTCTGTTTATCTCCCTTCACATTCTTTCTTTCTATTCCTCTCTCCCCCTCTCTCTCTGTCTATCTCCAATAACTCTCTCTGCTTTCAGATAGCGTAGTTGGAGAGCTGGTGTGTGTACGAAGGACTGAATGGCTTCCTTCTGTGCTCCATAAATTCTGAGGTTCTCTGACCAACAATAAAAACGTTAGGTGCCTGTAGAGACAAGCTGATTCAGTGAAGGATACAAGGCACAATCTTCCATTATTTCTTGGTGTTCTCTGATATACAGCGACTTCAAAATATCTGTTCAAATAAAATAGATTGAAATTCGAGCATTCGGGAGGACGTTCGCCAGATAATATTGCAATCAGGATTTAATAAACAGTTGCCACATACAAAATGTAGATTTGCCTGATAGCTACTTCTCCCAATTAACACTCCCTAGTTCCTGCCTGATACTGACATAACTTGCCTTACTCCAATTCCATAGCTTCTCGAATGGTCCTGACATATCCATGTTCTTAGCTATCTTAAAACTGAAGGAGTTTCCAAAATGATTCCACAATGCTGTCCCCCTGAAATGTCAGTCAACTGTCCAGGCTCATTAGCCAATACGAGGTCCAGTATGGCACTTCCTAAAGTGGACTATCCACATACCGTTTCAAGTAACCCGCTTGGATGCACCAAACAAATTCTGCCCCGTCTAAGCCATTGCTTTCAGGGAATCCCAGTCAATATTGGGGATGTTGAAGTCACTCATTATGACAACTCTGTTTTTATTACATCTTTCCATAACCGGCTCACACATTTGTTCTCAAAGTCTCAGTGGCTGTTGAAAGGACTATAGTATAATCTGAAAACAGTAATTGCATCAATCTTATTTTTGTGCAGTACTCATATTGCCTCAGTGGATGAGCCTCCAGTACGACCTATCTGAGTGCAAATGCAACATTATCCCTGATTAGTAAAGCAGCTCCTCCAACTCTTTTACCTTCCTTTCTATCTCATCTAACACAACAATACCCTGGAACGTTGAACGTCCAGTCCTGGCCCTCTCAAAACTAAGTGCCTGTAATGGCATCATGGTCTCATGTACTGAATCAGGCTGTAAACTCATCTGCCTTACCCATAATAATCATTGCGTTGACATAAACACACTTCAGCCCAATGCCATAAGATCCTGAGTCGATAGGATGTACGCAAGAAGAACGTGATGGACCTGAACTGGCAGCAATCTCCTGGCAGGTAGGTTTGCTGTTATCAATAAGGAGGGTTTAAACTAGTGTGGCCGTTAGGGGGAGGGGGGCAGAGAGGGAACCAGAGCAGTAGTTCCACAAGTACACGACAGAGGCGGGGTTGGCGACTAATCCCAGTACAGCTAAGATCAACAACAAACAGAGGTTACTTACAGTCTAAAGAGCGCTGATTATAATGTGAGGAGTATGAAAGGCAATACGGATGAACTTGGAGCTTGGGTGAATATATATTGCTGCTATGTCAATATTATAGAGATTTGTTTGAGAAAGGGACTCGGAAATCCCAATGATACACATATCGGAAGTGCTGCCTCCTCTACCAGCTCTTTGCCCATGTATTTAACTGTAAAACCAGCCTATTCCTAACCTCATTGGCACATGGAATAGTCTTGTCGCACCAAAATTTAAATATCATTTCAGCACAACTCCGGCAAGACTTTTTTCTTTAAAATGGATAGACTTGACAATAAATACTTAAGAGTGAGTTCATTAACTGGAAAAGAGGAGTCCTCTGAATCAGTCCAGTGATGACAGGATCTGATATCTATCGCTTCCACCAAACCTGCTAGACAACAAACTCCATTTTTCCAGAGCGGCCAGGAGAGAAGGGGAGTGAAGCGAGGGCTGCCGGGAAGGTTAGGGCTTAATTTATATCTGGGCACTGGCTATACCAAGATACTACACGTCTATCTCCCTAACGCCCCCCCACCTCACCCCCCCCCACCCCCCACTAACCGGAAGTAAAAGATCCTGTAAGGTCAGGCTTTCATGTCTAATCAATCTGTTTCATTTATTTAAGTGCATTTTTTGGTTTTAGTTAGTTCATACGAAGTTAAGCTTGCAATGGCAGGGGAACTCAGACCCGTGGCATGTGACTAATGCTTGATGTGGGAGCATAGGAACGTGTCTTACGTTCCCGACTCTTACACTTGCAAGAAGTGTGTCCAACTGCAGTTGTTGTTTGACCGCATGACGGCTCTGGAATGCGGATTGACTCACTGTGTAGCATCCGCGATGCTGAGGAGGTAGTGGATAGCACGTTAAATGAACTGGTCACACTGCAGGTTAGGATTGCTGAGGGAGACAGTGAATGTTTCCAGCTACCACGTGATACAGAAATAACACATCATACGATCCGCCATCGTTATTCTATTTAGCTAGTGCTGAATTTGTTTTTTTTTTATTTTTTTAACTGTTTTTATATCTCTGCTTATGCAACTTGTAACCAATAGATGAACAAAATTCAATTTAAGGCAAATTCATATTTCGCAGAGTCCCAATTAGCCAATCAAATCACATCCTTCAAAGCTTGTGCGAAGATTTGTAGCTCGGGTGCTCGTTGTTGTGGTTCTGTTCGCCGAGCTGGAAGTTTTTGTTGCAAACGTTTCGTCCCCTGGCTAGGCGACATCATCAGTGCTTGGGAGCCTCCTGCGAAGCGCTTCTTTGATGTTTCCTCTGGTGTTTATAGTGGTCTGTCCCTGCCGCTTCCGGTTGTCAGTTTCAGCTGTCTGCTGTAGTGGTTGGTATATTAGATCCATGTCGATGTGTTTGGTGATGGAGTTTGTGGATGATTGCCATGCCTCTAGGAATTCCCTGGCTGTTCTCTGTCTGGCTTGCCCTATGATAGTCGTGTTGTCCCTGTCGAATTCATGTTGCTTGTTGTCTGCGTGTGTGGTTACTAAGGATAGCTGGTCGTGTCATTTCGTGGCTAGTTGATGTTCATGTATGCAGATTGTTAGCTGTCTTCCTGTTTGTCCTATATAGTGTTTTGTGCAGTCCTTGCATGGTAACTGGTCGTGTGGGCGGCACGGTGGCACAGTGGTTAGCACTGCTGCCTCACAGCGCCAGAGACCCGGGTTCAATTCCCGCCTCAGGCGACTGACTGTGTGGAGTATGCACGTTCTCCCCGTGTCTGCGTGGGCTTCCTCCGGGTGCTCCGGTTTCCTCCCACAGTCCTAAAGATGTGCAGGTCAGGTGAATTGGCCATGCTATATTGCCCGTAGTGTTAGTTAAGGGGTAGATGTTCGGGTATGGGTCGGTTGCGCTTCGGCGGGGCGGTGTGGACTTGTTGGGCCAAAGGGCCTGTTTCCACACTGTAAGTAATCTAATCTAATCTAGTATTTGAAAAGATACATCATTTATAACACATATACATTCTTCAAACACATGAAATCAAATTGAAGAGATAAATCAACCATGGCTAATGAGGCTGGTACAATTGCGACATTTAAAATGCATCTGGATGGGTTCTGGCAAATGGGACGATATGAGATTGGGATATCTGGTTCGGCATGGATGAGATGGACTGAAGGGTCCATTTCCGTGCTGTACATCTCTATGACTCTACTCTGCGGCCTCATTGCTAATAGTGGGCTCGAAAACCCGATTAATGACCGATGTCAGGCTAACTGCTTTATGATTTCTTGTCTTTTGCCTCCTTTCCTTCCTTGCACAGATATTTTACATTCCGATTTTCCAGTTCTCTGCGACGCTCCCTGAGGATATTTATTTCTGAAAATCCAGTACCACTGCCTCCACAATCTTCTCCTCTATTTCTTTCAGAACGTTGGGTTGTTATCCTTCCAATCTGTGTGATTTATCGATCTTCAAACATTGCAGCTTCCACAGCACATTCTCATCAGCACTGACCACTACACTCATCTCTCGCCCTTGACTGTCTTGAAGTTCTGGAATGCTGCTAGTTGTCAATCATTGTGAGGACTGATGCACAGCACCTATTCAATTCATTCTCTATTTTTTTGTACTCCGTTTCTCTGCAGCCAGCCTCGTTTTCAAGTTGTCCAATGTTCACGCTTGCATCTCTTCATTTTATAGATCTTAACTAAACTCTTGCAGTATCCTTATATATGGGGAGCAAGCTTATACGTTCCATATTATCCACCTTATTGTTTATTTTAAATTATCCTCTTATGCTATAGAAAGGCTTCCCAATATTACCTATACTGAGGGAGAGAAATCCAGGGAATTAACTGCAGAAGGCAACATGTAACGACACTAATCCTGTTAGCTGTCATTGGGTGGCACGGTGACACAGCTCTGCCTCCTCACAGTGCCAGGGACTTGGCACTATCTGTGCGGCGTTTGTACAATCTCCCCATGTTTGCATTAGGAGCATTAACTCCTTTCCACTCTCCACTGTGTGTCTCCGTGTTTATGCCATCGGCAGTATTTCTGTTTCAGGTCGATGAAGAAATGCGGCAAATGCAACCGGTTTTCGCAAAAGAGACCTGGTGTTCAGGCTCACCTGGAGACTTGCCTGGCGAGTGCAGTGTCACTGGTTCCCAAGCTATCCCTCTCAGTCCCTCAGTCCATCCATCACTGCATGCAGCCTTTCTTGAGCCACTCCTGAGACTCCCCAGAACTCATCGCCTGGCACTGGATGCTCCTGAAACAGGGCTGTGTACACAAAGACACTGGGCACTTTCTGACCCACGAGGGATGCTGGGTAAAGACCCTGCCATTGAAAGGAACAGAATAACTAAAATCCAATTGAATAGCAAAACCGAATAAACGGGCTGAATAGCATCCAATGGCGAGGTCTTCATCTAAACCGTGCTTGGACCAGAGTACTAGGGGATCGCACATCCAGGGCTGTAGACAGGGCTTTAAATTAAATAGTGCGAGTGTGGGGAAGGTCAGATATTGACGGAATTGGAAAACCCGAGTTAAAGAAGGAGGTAAGCGTTCAGAACTCAGAAGAAGTTATTAAAATCTCTAACACAGACATAAATATGACAGAGTGCATGGAGAGTGTTAGCAATCAAACTTCAAGCACACTGAACAAATGAATGACAATGTGAAGAGGAACGGTTAATACAGGACTGAAGGCGTTATATCTGAATGTATACTCTGTAAGGAATAGAGTAAATAAACTTGTGGCGCAGATCGGAATTGGAAGGTATGACATGTCGGACATCAGGGACACATGGCTGCAAGGGTATCAGGATTGGGAGCTGAATATTCCAGGATATACATCTAATTGAAAAGATAGGCAGGTGAGCGGAGGAGGTGGGGTCGCCTTATTGGTAAGAAATAAAACTAAATCAATAGTAAGACATTAAGTAGGGTCAGATGATGGGGAATCTGTGTGGGTATAATTGAGGTATCGAAAAGGTGAAAAAAATCATAATTGGAGTCGAGTACAGGCCTCTAACCAGTAGTCAGGAGCTGGGGTACACGATACACTAGAAGAGAGAAAAGATGTGTAGGAAAGGCAAAGTTAGAATGATCATGGGGATGTTAAAACGAAAGGTTGTTGAGAGTGAGGACGGGCTCAGCCAGTTGGAGGATGGTGGTGGTGTTTGCATGCAGTTCAGGCCTTTGTTCCAGGAAGGAGTGGAGTGCCCTGAGACCATCCTTATGTGGGTGGGGGGTGGGGAGGGTGTTGGTGGATGTGTAATGGGATGGTACGTCCATGGGAAAGAGGAGGTGGATGGAACCTGTAAAATGGAAATTCTGAAATTGGTGTAAAATGTCAGATGAATCACGGATGTACGTGGGCAGGGACTGCACCAGGAGGGATTACTGAGTCAAAGTAGGAAGAGATGAGTTGTTTGTAGCAGGTGCAGACTGAAGCAATGTGTCTGCCTGGGCCACCCTGTTTGTAGATGTCTGGAGGAGATGTAAGTGACCTGTGCTATCAGAGGGCCACCAGCTTGGGGCCATTGGCTAGTGTTTGGGACGGCAGTGTGGGGAGGAGGAGGGGATCACCAGGAGACATTAGATCAGTTATTGCAGTTGATACAATAGCCTGATGTGCCACGGTGGGGGTCATGGTCTAAGAAAAGACTTGTTATATGTTTTATTTCTATGACTTGATTCTTGTTCAGATTGTGCAGCTATTCTGAATTTCTGTATCTCCATCCAGTGTAGACGACATGTATTTTCTCGCCTAGTGTGGCGCCTCAACATTTCTTAACATTTTTTTTTTGCAGTATGTGCAACAATGGGCATTTGTTCTAATAATTTGCTTCCAATTCAAGGAAAACGTGAGAATATGATTTGAACTCAGGCAATGTGTCCATTACGTGCAATATAATTGAATCTTTATCCTCATCACACTAACTCGTTCAAACAAACAATGAATTAATCAGTAAATTCTGCAGATTTTTTTTTAGCTCAGACGATAGCTGGGAATGTTACAAAGGACATATTTCAGTGTCACGGAAAATACAAATGTTCCAGTGCAAGGTGCCAAATCCTGGTCCATCCTAAATTATTCACAAGCTTTATAAATAAAACATGCAGAGCTGGCAGAGTGTACGTAAAAGGAGAGTTCAGCTCTGTGTTCAAAATGCTATTTCAGGTTCCCTCATAAAAGACCTTAACTGCATCTCTCTGTAAATTCCCCAAAATAAGAACAGAAAGAGACTGTCCCACTATTTCCATTGCTGTGAGCATCATGTGGTGAGGAATACAATCTCCAAGGTTACACAGCATCTTGGCTTGAATCAATATCACTGTCTCTTCACTGGCACTTGTTCAGAATCCTGTGGCTCTCTTTGAAACATATTAGTTAGTGTCCCTGCACCACGAGGATCACTGGGGTTCACCACCATGTTCTGAATGGAAATTGGACATAGGCAATAACTGCTGGCCTTGATAACATAATTCACCTTACAAGAACAACTGACAGGAATCTGCTTTAATAAAGGCATCCAATCTAACCTATCTGATTTCTAACGCAGTTTTAATGAGGCTTTTACTTTGACCTAAGCATCTGATGTTTCTGTAACTCTATGAAACATCCGCGAGTGCTTTCGCAGTGCTGATTAAAAATCACATTTGCAAGTTGTGCTCATCATTCTGAAAGGGAGAGCCTTTGTGCGCTTGAGAATGCTTTCATTATTTGTCAGTATCTAAAGGCAATAGATACGAAGAAACTAACATTAGGAGTAAGTGATTGGACAACTTGAACCACGTCTGCCATGTGATAAGATCATGGATGACCTGATTGTGGCCAGAAACACATATTCCTGCTATGCCTTATAACTTTAATTCATAATTCATAGCCGATATACTGTCTGACTTGTGTGAAGAATATTCAATGTCTTACCTTCCATCACTCTCTCGGAGGGACGTTCCCACAGACGCAGAACCCTTTGAGATGGTTAAAACAATCACCAACTCCTTCACTGGGATATTCTGCAGTTTCCAGGACTCCGTCCATTTCTGGAAATCCCACACAAATTGAAATATTGTTTCAGCATTCAACTTGAATAGACTACTCAGAATATTATGGGTTTAAAAGGATCATGCGTCATTTGCATAAACTCCAACTGATCCAAGTCCAATCTGGCCATGTTTGCTAAAGAGATAAATGCTCCTCACAGGAATCAGTTGAGTGAATCTTCTCTGGGCTGCTTTTCATGTCACTGTACCCTCAGCTCTCCTGACGTGGTCTCACCATACCCTGTAAAATTACAGAAAATCTTCCAGACTTCTGAATGTGTTCTCTTTCAAAAGGTTTGAAAATTTATATTGCCTCCCTATGACGTGCACGCAACGTGTTTTTTTTTTTGTGATCTAGGTGCCTGATTCCTCTGTGCCTCATCTTTGCAATCTCTCCATTGGAATAATACACTGTGTTTCCATTCACATCACCAATCTATTCAAACACAGACACATTTTGTTCCTGCTTTGCCCCATATACCAATATATCATTCACTTGACCCACTTCGAGCTCTCTATAATATTATGAAGTGGAGGTCAACATTCATCTGATAATTAAAAGCAATGCACCCAGCGAAGATCTCCTTGCCTTATAATATGGTAAGGGAGTGTGACAAGTGATGTAACCCACCTCTTTTTGACATCCAGTTTGTTATAAAGGAGTGGTTTAATGAAATGGAATCCTTCCACGCTTTCTGTAATTATCAATTACTATTTGCCTGTCTAGGGGTGACACCGTGGCTCAGGGGCTAGCACTGCTGCCTCACAGCACCAAAGACCCAGGTTCGACCTCGGGTAACTGTCTATGTGGAGTTATCTGCATGGGCTTCAAACGCGTGCTCCTGTTTCCTCTCACAATCCAAAGATGTGCAGGTTACTTGAATTGGGCATGTTAAATTGTCCACAGTGTTCAAGGATGTGTAACATCGGTGCATTAGTCAGGGGTAAATACAATTAATAGGGTAGAGGAATGCATCTGAGTGGTATACTCTTTGGAGGGTCAGTGTGGTCCTTGTTCGTCTGAAGGGCCTGTTTCCCTCCTCTAGGCATTCTATGATTCTAACTTTAACAGTGAACAAATCCCTAACAAACTGAACAATCTCACTGTAACTAATTACTTATTCTGGAAAAAAACAAGATTTTCCTGATATGCACTTTCACTAATGTGGATTCCACTCATAAATCCATTATTAGTAAGAACGAAATTAAAACTTAGTTTCTCAAAGTTCATAGAGAATGGGCTCTCTTGAAATTTCTGTATCTTATTCCCTCGTCTTTCTCTGTCTGAAATGCCTTCTCAGTTGTTTTCTGGTTTCAAGAATATTTGCTCAGCGTGTTGTGCACTTTTATTGATGGTTGGGCTTTTTAGGCAGAGTATGGAGATTTTTTGTGAGACCCCAATATTTCTTTCACAGATGACACTTCCCTGTCATCATTTTTTTCAGATAGCAGTTGACTCTTCCACTCTGTTATATATGCCTCCTTGACACAAAAAACTTATTATATGATTGGTTTCATAATGTTAACACTAAAATGGATTCTTGATCTCCAAGTGCCGTTTTAAGTTAATTGACAGCATTTGAACTGTTGCCTGGATAAAATTGCTGCTTGGGCCTGATAACTGAACGGGTTTGATCCATTCTGTCAATTTGGGCACCTGCAAACTGCTTACCCACAGACATTCGTTCTTCTGTTTAATCACCAAAAAATACCTTAGCCTTTCAAAGGTCATCATGGTATTGCCCAAAAGTTTGCAATTTCGCCGTTTTTACACACCAATAGACTGATATGAACACTGATACCTCCACCTCTACAATAATAGTCCGATCAAAAAATCCTGATTACGATGTTTTTAAAAATATTATTTAAAACCCAGGCAGCTGTCGATTGGATTAGATTACTTACAGTGTGGAAACAGGCCCTTCGGCCCGACAAGTCCACACCGCCCTGCCGAAGCGCAACCCACCCATACCCCTACATCTACCCCTTACCTAACACTACGGGCAATTTAGCATGGGCAATTCACCTGACCTGCACATCTTTGGACTGTGGGAGGAAACCGGAGCACCCAGAGGAAACTCACGCAGACACGGGGAGAATGTGCAAACTCCACACAGTCAGTCGCCTGTTCTTCTCCATATTCATGTCTTCTTTCCTTATTCTTAGGGATTCTGCTTCCCAGGTCTTTGGCTGATAAAGATCCCTGTCAGAGAGCAGATCTTTCTGCTGCCAGGCTGGACTTGATGGCTGCTTACTGCTCTTTGCCGCTCTGGCCAACTGTTCAAAATGTTTACTATTTATTCCCCAAAAGATTGGATTGTTTCTTTGGTTTTAATATTGTCAAAACACTAAATACAAACTTGATTAGCATTTGGCATCTTAGCACATTATTTAAACTGATTGGCTGAATTTGAATTTGAATTTGTCTCATAGCAACCCAGATACTGCTCGCTGTTTGACCAAATATTACATTTTTAATTTTTCGAGTGCCCTTTGCGCTTGCGAAGCCTTTGGTCAGCCTTTCGACTCTCTTGAAGCTATAGTACACTTAAAAATTTATAACACTGTCCGTCCTATCTAACCCTCTGATTATCTTGAATAGATCAATTCAAACACCTCTCAACCTTCTTCTCTGGAACGAAAACAGCGGCAACTACCTCAGACTTTCCTTATATGACCTTCCTTCCAAATCAGGCAACATCCTCATAAATCTCTTTTGAACCCTTTCCAAACCTTCCTCGTCCTTCCTGTAATCCAGCAAGCAGAAATATACGCAGTACTCCAAGTGCGGCAACACCGGAGTTTTAAGCACATGCAGTATGATCGTGCGGCTCCAAAATTCTATCCCTCTACCAATAAAAACTAAGATACTGTACGCCTTCTTAACAAACCTATTAACCAGACTGGCAACTTTCAGTGCTCTACGAACAGTGACATCGACGTTGTCAAGAATCTTACCATTGGCCCAATACTCTTTATTTCTTTTGCTCCTTCCAAAGTGAATCACCTCACACTCTTGCACATTAAACTCAAGTTGCCACCTCTCAACCCAGCTCTGCAGCTTATCTATGTCCCTCTGTAACCTGCAACATCCTTCAGCACTATTCACAATTGACCAACCTTAGTATCATCATTAACTTGCTAACACATCACGGTATGCCCTCATCTAGGTCACTTATAAAAATGACAAACAGCAGTAATCCCAAAAAGATCCTGTGTAGGAACTACAGTTTTTGGTGTAGTCTGTGAAAACAGAAAGCATTGCTTTTGTGTCTCTGCCATTTTTGAGTTTCTCATTCTTACCTTGTCAGTTTCATCCTGCAAAGAGCTTTCACTTAGTTTCACTCTGCTCTTCTTTTTTATGTATTAGTGAAAGCTACTGGCATCAGTGCTTATGTTTCCGTTCAGTTCCTGTCATAGCTTCTTTTAATGTTGTGTGTTAACTCTTTGCTGATTTTTTTTTGTTTGTTTCCATTAATTTAAAGGAAGTGGGCATTGGTGCGTAGGCCAACATTTATTGCCCATCCTTGATTTCCCAGAGGGCAATTAGGAGTTATCTACATTGTTGTGGGTCTGGAGTCATATATCGGTCAGACCAGGTAAGGATGGCAGTTTTCTTCCCCATAGGACATGAGTGAAACAGGTGAGCTTCTCCTGACAATCTATTCATGTTCACCATCAGTTTGTTAATCCCAAATTTGAATTCAAAGTCCACCATCTGCCATGGCAGGATTCGAACCAGAACATTATCTGTGTCTCTCGATGAACAGTTCAGCTATAATGCACTAGGCCACTGCCTTACCCAATCCCGCGGTGTGTGGCTAACTTGTGCAGTATGATTTTCCCTAGTTTTTGCCCTCATGCTGTCATTAACTTCCTTATCTAGACATGGATATTTTTTTCTCTGTCATGCAATTCCTCTTGTCTCACGAATATGCTTTAATTGAGAGGTATTTAGTATCCCCTAAGTATTTGCCAAATTTATTCATCTGTTCTGCCTTTGACTGTTCCCACGCACGCTCCCTCCCCACCCCACCCCACCACCCCCCATCAACGCCTTCCTTAGGCCAGAGTAAGTATCATTGCCCAACATTCATGCCCTCGTTTATAACTCTGTTCTCACTCTTCCAATCTGTATTTGCAACTACAGCATGCTGTGGTCATTCTTTCCAAGAGGATCCTTAACCGCAAGATCGTTTTTCATTCATTCCTTACATCAAATCTCAAGTAGACTGCTCTCTGGGTGGATCCATGACATGTGCTCTCACAAACAATCCTTCATATACTCTACGATTTGTACTTGGAGCCTACCCTTTGCCAAGTTGATTAATTTATTCAATATGCACGTTTATCCCACCGTTGTGAACTTGTCACAAACCCTCATTATCTCCGACCTCAGAAGTACTTTGGGGAGACGGTGGCTGAAAATTACTCTTCCAAAGAGGTTTCTTCCCTTGCTTTTTATTTGTACCTATACTGATTTCATTTTGTTCCCTCATGCCAATATCATTTCATAATATAGCCTTGGTATCATCCTTAACCAATATATCAATTCCATCTCCTTTACCTTTATGTCTAGCCTTTCGGAATACCGAGTACCCATGTACAGTTCACTGTTCAGTCCTGACCTTCCTGTAACCATGTTTTAATCATCCTTACCAGGTCATACCCATTTATCTCTGTATCTACTGCCAGCTCATCAATTCTATTCCAAATACTGTGTGCTTTTAGGCCGAAGGTTTTTAAATAAGTTTTTTTGATTTGTTTTTCCCCTTTAATATTTTCTTGAGTACGAACTTCCTGATCTCACACACCGCACTCATTTACGCACCCCATACATTCCATCTTCATTTGTTAATCTCTGATAAACACCTCTATCATTTATTCCATGTTTGAACTCACATTTTGGACTGATTTGAATACTTCTCGCAGCATTGTCATGAGATTGACCGTGCCTGATTCCTATTCACTTCTAGCTTCTGCTCAGTTCCTGACCTGCTACTTTGTTTCCCAGCCTCCTGGTTTATTAGATTAAATCCACCCAATCTTCACTAGAAAACCTCCCCACCAGAATGTTGGTGCTCCTCCAGTTAAGATGCAATCTGTCCATGTATTAAAGCTCCCACCTGTCCTGGAAGAGGGCCCAATGATCCAGAAACATGAAACCATTACCCCTGAACTAGCTGTTTAACCATCTGTTAATCTATACTGCCTTCCTAATCCTTACCTCTTTTACACGAGGCACTGGTTGTAATTCAGACATTACAGAGAATTGTTTTTTTTCTCTCTCTCTCTCTCACTGACACACACACACACACACACACACACACACACACACACACACACACACACACACACACACACACACACACACACACACACACACACACACACACACACACACACACACACACACACACACACACACACACACACACACACACACACACACACACACACCCTTCTTTCCTTTGCCAGTGACCTTATAAATAATCAGAATGGTAAGTGGAATGAAGGTAGTAGTTAAAGGTAGTTTGCAAGAATTTAGTGTAATGAAATTACTCTTCATTGATCAGAACAGACGAAGATATGAACTTATTGTAGTGATCAAAATTATGAAAAAAACAGGGTAAAATAAGAGTACTCCGTTTCTCTTAGCTGGCATTACAGCATCCCAGTTTCAAGATAGTCAGCACAAGACCTCGGAGTGAGATAAGGCAAAAGTTCTTTATTGAGAGAGTTGTTAGAATTTGGAATGCCCTGCCTGGGAGATTTGTGAATGAAGACTCAAGAGGGAACTGGATATATATTTGAAAGTTCCGAATGTAAAGGATGACATTGATAGAGTTGGCAAAGGGAGGATTTGGGAGACATTCCACAAGCTGATGCATACACCGTGGCCCAATAGCCTCCTTGTCTACATTAAAGTTCTGTACTCTATCATGTACAAATGCAAGTCAAAGCCAGTATCAGATTAGTTCCAGTTGTAAATGTTGGCAAATATCTGATCATTTTGCTGCAGCATAATCATTTAAAATGCAAGTATTACAAGGTCAGCTTGATGATGAAGTCTAATTAGTAATCAGTACATGAATATTTTAAATCTTGCATCCCTACAAATAAAACAAATATTTCCTTTCTTTGCCACAAAACTCTTTGAAAATGTCTGACTGTTCACTAACACGGATGTATGTTCATCGTTCTTTTTCACATTTCACATTAAATACCATTCATTCTAAACATTGCAATGTTTCAAATGACTGTCCACTTCAATTTAATAACACAAATCATTTATTTAAACTAATATTCTCTGTAAATGTTGAATTATTGTCATTTTGTAATTGTTGGTAAAGAGCTGAAGCTCGCACATTTAGTGAGAAATTAAACTGAACGATTATATATAAATGTAAAAGAATACCATTTATATTTGACGGTTCAATCGTTTTCTCACTCTAAAAATACAATCATTCAAAAGCCAACGACTTTCCAAATGTTGGAGCCACGATGTATACATTTGAATACTGACAATGAGTATTCAATCACCTGATGAAAAAGCGTCGCTCCGAAAGCTAGTGTGCTTCCAAGTAAACCTGTTGGACTATAACCTGGTGTTGTGTGATTTTTGACAATGAGTATGTAATTGTAGCGAATTTTGAGAAGATTTGTAGCTCAGGTTGAGGTTTTGGATGTAGGTTTGCTCGTTGAGCTGGGAGGTTCATTTCCAGATGTTTCACCATCTTCATCTTCAGTGGGCCTCAGGAAAACCAATGCTGAAAATTCCTGCTTTCTATTTATATGTTTGAGTTTCTTTGGATTGGTGATGTCATTTCCTGTGGTGATGTTATTTGCTGTGGTGAAGTCACGTCATGTTCCTTTTGTCAGGGGTGGTAGTTGAGGTCGAACTCGATGTGTTTATGGATAGAGTTCTGGTTGGAATGCCATGCTTCTAGGAATTCTCGTGGGTGCCTCAATTTGGTTTGTCCGAGGATGGATATGTTTTCCCAGTCGAAGTGGTGTCCTTCCCCATCCATATGTGAGGATACTAGTGAGAGAGGATGATGTCCTTTTGTGCTTAGTTGGTGTTCATGTATCCAAAAGTATGTAACTGTGGTCACCACTATCGTCAGAAAACATGTTCTTTGTTCGATATTAAATAAAATATACATTCTTTATTTTTGTATCATAAAATGTTGGCAGGAAAGTATATTTTAGTTCCTTAAATATAGCATCAACCTAATTGTTTTCAGAGATGATGCAATTATTGTTTGGTTGAATAATGATATTTCGCATTTTTGTGAATGACAATTCACGAACACAGCAAATAATTGTTTTTTTTTTCAGATCAACTTGCAATCATAACCTCCATTGAAAAACGTTTTTGAAATATTTGAATTCAGTCACAGCTGCCAGTGATACTGGATAAGACATTGTTCTGCACTTAAATGAATCCAGCGAGCTTACACCTGGGTCAGGGTAGTCATTCAAACAATATTTCACAACAATTTATTTCGACTCCATCTTCTCGGGGTCAGATGAATGGACATGGAGTGTCAGAATCACATCGCACAAGTTACTTATGGTGATGGCATCTGGCCTGCCTCCCAGACTCCAAACATCTGCTACCTGGACCAGGCACTGGGCAAAGACGTTAACAAGTTGACAGTATTCTGCAGCACATCGTGTCTCGCAAAGAAACTTCTAAAACCGTGTCCAATAAATGTCACCTTCACAATTAATACATGGATCACCCAACAAAATCTATCTGAAGAAAACAGCAACAAATGGCAAGTCCAGCATCACGTTAATAACTGAACTTGACGGATTCTCTCTGGTGTCGATCGTCACACACATATTGTACTGGTACTCAGGTGACTAAGAATGCACACCATAAGTGGACGTCTTGGCCTAACGCACCTACAAAGCTTCCTGATCTCACACACATCACTTCCTCACACATTCAACAATTGATAAGAATCCACAAGTTGGGTGAAACATGAAACATAGAACAATACAGCACAGTGCAGATCCTTTGAGCCTTGGTGTCCTGCCGACTCTTTATCCTACTCTAAGATCAGATTAACCTACATACCCTTCATTATACTATCATTCATTTGCCTATCCAATAGTCACTTAATATTTCCCCAATGCAGCTGACTCTGCTACAGTTGCCAGCAGTAAGTTCCTCCCATCTGTGTGTAAGGAACCTACCTCTGACATCTCCACTCAATCTTCCTCCAATTACTTTCAGGGTTTTCTCCCTCGTGATAGATATTTCCACCATGGGAAACGGTCTCTGGCTATCCACACTATCTTTGCCTCTCGTCATCTTATACACCTCTATCATCTCTCATCCTTTTTCGCTCCAATGTGAAAAGCCCTGAACTCTTCTTTGTTTCAATCCTGATAAATCTCCTCAGCACCCTCATTAAAGTTTCCAAATCCTTCCTATAATTAGGTGACCAGAATGTTTTGATCACAATATTCTAAGTGTGATCTCACCAGGGTTCCATAGAGCTGCAGCATAACCTCGCAGCTCTGAAGGTCTATACTCCTGCTAATGACAACATCATATACCTTCTTACCAACCTTATAAAACTGGGTGGCAACACTGAGGGAGCTATGACATGGACCACAAGATCACCCTGTTCCTCCACAAATGTTTGATCCCATCCTCAAAGAATGCAGTAAGATTTGTGAGGCATGACCTGCGCCTCACAAAGCCATGCTGATTATTTCTAATCAAACTATGATTTTCCAAGTAATCATAAATTCTCTCTCTCAGAAACCCCTCTAATACTTTGCCCAATACAGATGTAAGACTGACTGGTCTGTAATTCTCAGGATTATGGAGAAAGTGAGGTCTGCAGATGCTGGAGATCAAAGTTGAAACTTTATTGCTGGAACAGCACAGCAGGTCAGGCAGCATCCAGGGAACAGGAGATTCGACGTTTCGGGCACATGCCCTTCCTCAGGATTATCCCTAGAACGTTCCTTGAACAAGGAGTAACATTTACTGCCCTCCAATAATCTGTCAATAATTCAGTCGACAGTGAGGATGTAAAGATCATCGCCAAGGCACAGAAATCTCTTCCTGTAGTAACCTCGGGTTTTGTCCGTCTGGCACAGAGGATTTATCTACTCTTATGTTTGTACTTCAATCAATCTGTACTTCACCTCAAAATGTCTACTCCCTGTCCAAATAAATGATTGACTGCTTTCCATTTCAGGGATATATACAGTGCTGCCTTCTGGAACACGTATGGTTCTAAATATCCTGTCAATCTTGGAATGGAAAATATGGGAAGGCACCAATGCCTTCCCGATGAACTGCTGAAGCCCAAAGCTTTGACTCTCCTGTTCCTCAGATGCTGCCCGACTGGCTGTGCTTTACCAGCGCCATACGTTTCGACTCTGATCCCCAGTACCTGCAGTTCTCACTTTCTCCATTACTTCGAGCTCTCCTCTCTGCATACGGATCAGTGAATTAATCAGCAGAAATTTATTGCATGTGGAGCTGACTATTTAGTTCTGGAAAGTTGCATTTGATGAATGCATTTATTAAAAGAGAAATTACAATTCAATAAATATTCATTAATTGCCAGAGTAACAGTTTTGTTTATGAATTGGGCAGTTTGAGAATAAACAATGAATGACTAAAGAACTCCACGCTATAGAGTCTTCCAGATGTTATATTCCTGGGTGGATGTCCTTTACCTTAATGCTGGGAATATTTCCGGATCGACAGATGTGATAACGGAAGGGGGTGAAATGGGGAAGTGTCACATTTTTGCCATCACAGCAATGCGTTGGAGGAGCGTCAGAGCTGACAACTCAATATCCCGTGCTATAAGATCCATAGGCACGACAAGACAGGTGGTAAAAGAGGAAGTGGGGTTGCATTATTAATTATGATGTCAGTTACTGCAGTAAGAATGATCTTCTAATGAGACTTGATGGTTAGAGTTCAGGATCAAAACCATGACAGAAACACACGCTGGGAATATATTGTAGACTTTCAGATAAAAGAAAGTACAGGAGCTGATAAAAAGCAAATTTACTGAGGTGTGTTAATACAACAATAGGATGATTATATTCAGGCATTTCAATTCCAAACATTCATTCGGGCGGTGATAACATTATAAGAGGGGGCAGATGCCCTGAAATTTATTCCAGAGAGCTTTTTATGTCAATGTGTAACAGATACAACAATGGACGGGGCTGTGCTGGGCGTCACAGTGGGGAACGAAGCCAGTCAGAGGTTGCAGGCAGGATTGGGTTGAGCATGAAAGGACCAGTGGCCTTAACTCCTATGTTTTGAGTTTGCGAAGGAAAAGACCCAAAAATGTTTGAGAAGATTCAGATTTTTAGATCATTCGGGTCTTTTCTGTGACAGAGTTAACCTGATCATGAGGGACAGGTGTCACATGCACTGGGGTGGGGACCAATATCTTTTTGGCGAATATTGCTTGTGCTACAAGGGCGGATTTAAACGACTTTGGCCAGGAGGGGTATCCTCATGATCAGGGACGCAATTGCAAGGTTGGAAGGATATATAGTAATTAGAAACAGTAACGTGAAGAGACAGGTCAGGCTGGAACATGATAAGGAGCAAGGAATGCCTGTTGGATAAAACTGCATTGATTTCGGTTCTAGAGGGCAGGCAGATAAGGCCAATAAACTAAGGGCGTTGAAAGGAACGGGGGATTGTGATAATATAGCCTTTATAGAAACATGGCTAAGCGAGGGACAGGACTGGCAGCTTAACACACCAGGGTACAGGTGCTTTAGGCGGGACAGGGATGGTGGAAGGAGGGGAGGAGGAGTTGAATTTCTGATTAAGGGGATTATCACAGCAGTAATCAGAGATAAAATAACTGACCGATCATCCAGTGAGGCTTTGTGGTTGGAGCTAAGAAGTAGGAAGGGGATGATGATGTCACCGGAGTTGTACTATAGGATTCTAAATAGTCAACGTGAATTAGAGTAACAAATGTGCAGGGAGAAGGGAGACATGCAGGAGCAATATGGTTGTCAGAAGAGTGGATTTTAATTTTTGTAACAGACTGAGACTGCCGGAGCGTTAAGGAAGTTGATGGAGTGGAATCCTATAAGTGCGTTCAGGAAAGTTTCCTTAAGCATTATGTAGAGGGTCCTACTTGGGAAGGGTCAAAACTCGAACAACTCTTGAGATACAGAGCAGGACTGGTGACTGAGGTGACAGTGGGGGAGCACTTTGGGACCAGTGACCACCGTTATATTAATTTTCAAATAGCTATGGAGAGGGATAAAATTTGTCACAGGTTCAAGTTCTAAATTGGGTCAAGGGGAATTTTGATGGGTTTAGACAGAAGCTTGCAAGAGCCGACTGGAATAGTTTGTTTGCAGGTGAAGGGACCCCTGGCTAGTGGGAGGCCTTTAAACGTGAGATAACTAGAGTTCAAGGTCTATATGCTCTTGTGACGGTGAAGGGCAAATTTGGCAGGAATGGGGAACCCAGGATGACAAGAGATATTTAGGCTTTGATTGGAAAAAAGGGGAATGCGTGGCTCAGGTACCAGAAACTGAGATCAAGGGAATCCCTGGTGGTATATAAGGAATATAGGAGTTTACCTTTGATGTAAATCAGGAGGGCGACAAAGGTGGTATGAAAGAACCTTGGCTGAGAAGATTAGGATGAATCCAAAGAGGTACTTTAAGAATATGCAAGGAAAGCTATAACTAGTGAGAGAATAGGATCCCTCAAATACCAAAGTAGACATATATGTGTGGAACCATAAGAGATGTACTCGGGCCTCAACAAATATTTCTTCTCCGTATTTACCATGGAAAAAAGACATATATACTTGGGACCTTGAGGAAGTTAGTGGTGATATCTTAGGGGCAGTCCATATCACAGTAGAGGAGGTATTGGTGGTGGATTAATCTCACGGTCCTTAACAAGTATATCCATGAACACTGCAAGGAGAACTTGTGGGGACACTGGTTAATTTTTTTTTATCACCAGTAACCAAAATTGAGATTCCAGAAGACTGGAAGATAACAAATGCCGTGCCCTTATTCAGAAAGAACTGCAAAATAAATGTCTGGGAATTATAGAACAGTAGGTTTAACATCTTTGGTAGGTACATTACTTGAGAAGATACCAAGGAATAAGATGTACATGTTTTTGGAAAGGCAGGGTTTGACTAGGTATAGTAAGCATGGCTTTGTGCATGGAGGTTTATGCCTAAAAAAACTGTTAAAGTTATTTGATGATGTGATCAGGAAGGTTGACTTTGGCAGGGCGTTAGACGTTGAAATGTGTGGTGCTGGAAATGCACATCAGACCAGGCAGCATTCAAGGAACAGGAAAATCGACGTTTCAGGCATAAGCCCTTCATCAGGAATGACCAAGTATCGATTCTCCTGCTTCTCGCATGGTGCCTGACCTGTCGTGCTTTTCCAGTGCCACACTCTTTTTGCTCTGATCTCCAGCATCTGCAGTGCTCACTTTCTCCTCGGGTGGTGGAATGAGACTATGGATTTCAGTTACAACAGAACAGGATGAAGGTTTTCAGCCCCTGGACACTGATATACAGTTACAGGAGGAGGCTGGTCAGCCCCTCGAGCCTATAAAACTGTACCCAGCGTAGATCACGCAGCACCAGTATCCTGTTACACAGCAACAGAATCAATCTATTCAGTTACTTGAAGTCTGTAACACAGCAAATCAAAGAAGCCATAAACTGACTGGACTCTGGGGTATACTGGAATAACACGAGGCCATTTAGCTCCTCAAGCCTGCCTTTCCCTTCAGTAACGTCAGGGCTGATCTGGTCTCGGCTGCAATTTCTCTTTCCTTCCCAATTCATTGTCGCCCTTGAATCTCTGACCGTATCAAAATCCATTGACGCCCACTCCCAACTTCTCCCAATCATTTCATCAATGCAGCTGTCTGGTATAGAGAGTCCCCAACAGTCTCTACTCTCTGAGAGAAGGAAACACTCAACACACATATACCTTGGCCTATTGACATGAACAAAAGATGTGAACTCAGCGTCAATGTGGCTGGCCCTGACATTACGGCAGGATTTGACGCAGCAAATGTCAAGGAGTCTGAATAAGGTTGAAATGAATGGGATCAGGTGTGAACACCCCACTGGGTCATTCAGAACACAATGTGGCTGGTGGACAGCAATCCTCTTAGTCCCTGGATATCTCTGTGGACGAACCTCAGGGTAGCTTCTTCGGCACAAACACCTTCAGCTGCTTCATCAATGTCTTTCCCTCCGTCATTTGACCAGAAGTGAAGATGTTCTGTGAAAATCACACACAGCTTCAAAACCTGGACAACCTTCAAGCTCATGTTGTTAATGTGTAGGTAGCATTCATGTAACAGCACTGCTAGACTCTGAACATTTTCACAGGATAAAAAGAGAAGCTCTTTTAGCATCTCAAGCTGGCTTCACAGGAATGTGAGAATGCCATTCAGCCCATTGAAACTATTCGATAAGCAGAGTCACAGACAATTCACTCTCTCCTGCCTATTACACCTGAAGATATATTTTTTAAAAAATGCAAATATTGGAAAGCAGGAGGCTGGAAGACCACACCAAGCAAAGCAGCATCAGGAGGTGGAGAACTCAACACCTTGGGTGTAACATTTCTTCAGGCGTGGGGATGGAAGTAAGGAGGTTTACAGATAAAGAAGCGGCTAGGGGAGGAGGAGGTGGTGTGGTGAAATGGGGACGGATCAACACTGGTTACGGATACCACCGGGTTAGTTGATTGGAGGAATGAATCCAGTTGGAAGCTGGAAGAAGAGATGACCAGAAGAATGGAAGGGAGATGGACGGGCTATCAAGGGAGGGGGAGCTGATTAGAAGGGAGTGGGAGGGACTGGGAAGGGAGTCAGCAGATTGAAAGGGTGGTTATTTGAAATTGGAGAATTCAGTGTTCTCGAGACACTCGAGACACTGACACATCAAAATAAGAGGCCATTCAGTACTTTAAACTGTGATACTGAAACAGGAGGATTTCTTTGATGCTGCAAAATGACAAACTAATGAAGCATAGACTGCACAGACAGACTTCTATATATTGTTCCACCTGGCTCCATTGCTAATGGTACACACGTGTTAAGTTAACATGGTTTGCTGGCCGTGAGGAGGGAAAATGAATGATTTGTACCAAGTTCCAAGGTGTTATGGACGAGTCTATACCACTCAAAACATGCTTAAGCAAACAGCCCAGAGCATAACTTTGGAATTTGTTTCATTACGTGTACGATGAAAATTACCTGCTGGAATTTAACTAGGTTGACTACTGGATTTTAAAACAGACAAAAACTTTATTCACAAAAGTACACAATGAACACAAAGAACAGAATAAAGAACCCCTTCAGAACTCAACCTATCCAGCTAGACTTAATTATGCTGTTCCGAATGCATATAACAGTCCCAATAAGCAAACTCCCTTTAAATACCAGTACAAATGGGACATATGCTTACAGGTTGACGTTGAAGGGCGGAAAAGAGAGAGAGTTTCCACACAGCTCCCTGTTGAAATTCCTAGTTCAAGACTCAACTGAAAACTGCTTAGCTCAGCTCACCTCAGCGAGTTCAGCTAAAAGAGCTCATCACTCCCCTTTCATTATAGAGGTCACTTCTAAAGCACGACCACTGAAGTGTTATCTGTTTACAGATAGACAAAAGGCCTCTGAAAGTCATTTTAGTCTCCTTACCAAACCAGACTGACCGGAGTCAGGCCCTGTTTTATTGTCCCCCTGAAACCAATCAAGGACAGAGTCTACATGAGCCAAGAAAAAGCTTCTTGACAAAAAAAGGGACTAGTTTTGTGACGCCTCCCCCCTTAAAATATGAACCATCAATACCAAAATATGGCTGCATTTTTAACCATTCAAACCCAGTTGGTAGTCTAAAAATGCACGTATAGACTATATCAACTGTAAACATGCAAACATTCACAACTACATTCGCAAATTCAGGCCGTAGTACACCCACCACCAAACGCCTCCATATCTCATTCAACTTTCAGTAACGCATCGGCAGTCACGTTTTCGCGACTTGCCACATGCACAATTGTCATAATCAATGACTGCAACAACAGTCTCCATCGAAACAGTCTGGCACTTTTGTCCTTAAATTTATCCACAAATATCAATGGGTTGTGATCAGCGTATATGATTGTCTCAGATGCATCGCTAGTGATATAAACACTGAAATGTTGTCATGCCAACACCAAGCTTAAATTCTCTTTATCCACTGTTGAATATTTCTGTTGATGAAGTTCAACTTCCTGGAAAAATACCCGATGGGTCTCTTGATTCCCTCGTCATCTTCCTGCAGGAGCACCGCATCGACACCCACTTCACTGGCATCGATAGCCACCTTGAAAAGCTTCGTGTAATCCGGTGTGGCTCATACTGGGGGCAGTGGTTAACAAAGTTTTTAGGCTGTCAAATTGACAGTTTGCTGTCCACTAAGAGTTCTTGCCCTTTTTAACTAATTTGGTGAGTGGAGCAGCCACACTGCTGAAGTTTGGCACAAACCTTCAGTAAAATGCAGTCAATCCCAGGAACAGTAATACTGCTTTTTGTGGATGGTGTGAGAATTTTCCCACTACTTCCGTTTTTGTATCTCATGGGGCTATTGGTCCATGTCCAATAACATGGCCCAGGAACGTGACTTGGGCTTTTGCAAATTCACTTTTAGCAGGGTTTACCACCAAGTCTTCCTTCTGAATTCGAGAAAACAAGTTCGATAAATGCTGACAGTGTTCCATCGATGAGTGACTAAAAATCACCAGGTCATTAATGTACACTACATAGCTGGGTAATCCGGCAAAAACATTATTGTCAATCTCTGAAATGTGGCTGGAGCATTTTTCATACCAAATGCCATGACTTTGAACTGATATAGTTCATTTGGTGTTATGAAAGCCGAAATTGCCTTTGTTCTCTATGGCAGGGATCCTTGCCAGTAACCTATGAACAAGTCTAACTTAGAAATGTAAGTGCCTTCTCCCACTTTTCCGACACAGTTCTCCAAACATGGAATTGGATATGCATCAGTCATTGTAATCGTGTTGACTTTGTGATAGTCCCCACATGACCTTCGGATACCATCTGGCATTGGCACCATGACTATAGGTGAGTTCCAGTCACCGTAACTCACTTCGTTATACCATCTTGGAGCATTCACTCTATTTCGTTCTGAACCTGTGCCAACTTTGGAGGGTTATGCCTATAAGGATGTCGCTTCATCAGAACAGCATCTCCTATATCGACATCATGCACAATTATGTTAGTACTTCACAGTTTATTTCCGTATATCTCCCAAAGTGATAGTAATAACTCTTTGGGTCATTTCGATTTTCTTGTGGAAGGGAACCCAATAATTTATCCCAATTTTTCACAACTTTCCCATTGTTCAATTTGATTTGAGGAATGTCCAATTCATAATCCTCTGAACGTAGTTCTTCCTTCTGTGCTGTAATCATGAACACCTTCTCCTCTTGCTTTCTTTCACTATCAACCTATCTTTTGAGCATATTCACATGACACACTTTGTGAGCTTTCTTCCTGTCTGGAGTCCTTATCAATCAGTTCATCTCATTAAAGTTCTTCTCAATTTGATAAGGTACACGAAACCTTGTTTTTAAAGGCTCACCTGTTATTGGAAGGAACACCAATGTCTTATTCCCAATTAAAGATTTGTAAATCTGTGATTTCTTATCCACTTCCTGTATCATTGTATGCTGTGATACTTTTAAATGTATCTCGCCAACTCTACAGCTCTATGTAATCGTTCCCTAAAATTTGACATATTGATCAAATGGGTGGTCTCTGAATTCTGACTCAATAATTCCTGCCTCATCAATTTTATTGGTCCTGCTAGTTCTTGACCAAAATTAATTAAAATGGACTGAATTTGGTCGATTCATTCGGTGCATCTCTGATCGCAAAACGTCAAAAAGGAATTTCCTTATCACAATCATCTAGATAATCCTGATCACAAAATCTCAACATGGTCTTCAGTTTTTGATGCCATCTGTCTCGTGCTCCCTGTGATTCTGGATAATGAGCAGTAGATTTGAATTGCTTTATATTCCCAAGTTATCCGTCGCCTCATTGAATAGTTTGGATGTGAAGTTTGATCGTTGATCTGACTGTATCATTATTGGTAGTCTGTATCTAGAAAAAAAAATCAGTATTTGTTTCTACAATCTTTTACACTGTGATTCTGCATAATGAGATTGCCTCTGGTTATCTCGTCGACACATCCATTATTGTTAATAAATACTTATTCCCACCTTTTGTTTGTGGTAGGGGACCTACGCAGTCAATCAAGACTGCGTGATATGTTTGACACATCTGGTAAAATTCAGCTAAATCTTTATGCAATCCAGGCCTGTAAACAAATCTTTATATTTTAGCCGGTGTTATCCTCACCCCAAAATGACGTCTAACTGGTAGCCAAAGTGCCAATCGCGGCACTTCCTTTATATACCCAACTGGCAAAATAATTTGATAAATTTATGCCCATGTCTGATCTGCTTGAAATTGTGATGCTCTCAATTTCTTCATTCGGACATCATTTGTTAAGTAATAGCAGACAGGAATGCTTTCTTTCTTGCTTGCTAAGTGCCTTTTGATATAACGGTTTTAATTCCTCATCTTTCTGCTGCAAATCAATCAACTTAGCAGAGCTAAAAATAATTGTATGCTTTCCTACCTGCTCCTTCTCTATTCTACTTACCTGATCAAAATAAGATTCGGATAACTCTACAACAGTTTCCTTTTGATCCATGCCTTTTGATTCCTCCTGCTTCAACCTGTATATTGTGATCTGTGATCACACAATCAGGGAAAATTCCTGGATAAGCATTCTCCAGGTCTTCCGTTGCCTGCATCTCCACTGCTTTTCAATTAGAGAAGGCTGCACTCCCACGGGTGAATCAGCTATACCATTTGTAAGGACAGATTTTATTCCTGGAGCTGAGAGTTTGGGGTCCAGTACTCCTTTCACACATTCTCCACAGTTCTCACTTTACATAACTGAGCACTTTTTGTCTCACCATGAATTCTTGTTACCAGCATATTTTCTGACAATAGTCTCCCAGGAGTGCATACCTCCTCATCCTTCGGCATTACAAACTGAGAAGATCCCGCGTCCAATAATATTGGAACCTCCTTACCTATTACTCCAGGCCTTTAATCTTGCAATATATATATATATTTTTAAGCAGATCTGACAAATCCTCATTAATCAACCTCTGATCATCTTGTAAACTCTGAGACAGTTGTCTAACTTCCCTTGTGCTTTTTTGTTACAAGTCCAACAAAACCTCCACGCTTGTCTTGTTTTCCTACATCTGGTTTTTTGCTCGCCCACCAACACTGTGATTTTGTGTGGCCCGCTTTATTGCAATGAAAACATCTGAGCCTTTTAACTTCTTTGTCCCCCTCAAGGGTTTCTTTTTTTACCCTGAGGTAAATTATCCTTATGACCTTCACTGAGATCTATCTTTCCCTTTCCACGTGAGGAAATCTCTTTGCTCCAATTTCTATCCCTCATGGACTGAAATTGATTCTGGAAGCCAAACCAAGTTTATGGAACAGTTCATAATCATCAGCCACTTCAACAGATCACCTTGCTCTTTTAACGGTCTTCTTTTCCATATGAGTTCACACCACTTCAGTGTACTTTTTATTTCATCCAAAATACTTACCTCTCTCAGGGCATCAAAACTTTGCTTATCTAAAGAAGTAACTCTGTTTGATCGTTTCAAACTCAATGTAGGTTTGACCAGGGTCCCTCCTTAGATTTCTGGAAGGTTGTCTATAGCCTTCTAGTACAAGCTCATATGAAGTTAAAATGGCTTTTTTCACCTCCTCATATTCTCCAGATACCTCCTCTGATAACGATGCAAATACCTCATCTGCCGTACCTACAAGTTTCTTTTGGATCAATAAAACCCACATTGCCTCTGGCCACTGCATTTGTTTAGCCACCGTTTCAAATAATTTGAAAAAGACTTCTGCATCCTTCTGTCAAACTTAGGCAATGCTTGAACATACTTAAACAGCTTCTCACTCGGTTTCTGACTATCAGGGGCTTGCTCATCCTCACTCTCTTCCTCACTAAGTCCGTAAAACCTCTCTCTCCAGCCTTTTACGCTGGCTTTCCTTTTTAAAGTGTCAGTTTTCACTGTCAAAAAGCTCTCTCATTTTTGTCTCCTCTAATGCTCTCTCTTTTTCCGTTTCTTTTGCTTTTAATCGTAACTCAAACTCTTTCATTTCTGCTGTTCTTTCTGCTGAATTGTTGCCAACTCCACCAATTCTGATGGTTTCTGCAGCATGTTTAATTGATGAGCTACTGCTGTAATTATCTCTTCTTTCCTCACAGAAGCAGACAGTTCCAATTCCAGCTTCTCTGCTAATTCTTGCAACTTGGTCTTATTCACTTTTTGCAAACCTTCCAAAGTCACTGCATCCACATCGAGAAAACGTCTGGTGACTTTGGTGAAAAGGAAATTACTATCCCAAGCTTTGCCTACCCAACAGAACCAACACCCGAAATAAAGGCACAAACACCTCACACTCGCTGTTTAAAATCCCGCAAAGAGCCCCCAATCTGTTATGGGCTAGGTTAGACCACTCAGAACATTCTTAAGCAGACAGCCCAGACTAAAACTTTGCAATTTGTTTGGTTAAATGTACAACGAGAATTACCCTGAGTAAGATAGCGAGGTTGTCTACTAGATTTTAAAACACACAAAAACTGTACTCATAAAATTAATGAAACAATGAAAACAATGAAACACAAAGAACACAGTAAAGAACCCCTATAGAACTCAACCTATCCAGCTAGACTTAATTTAACTATTCTGAATATACACAACAGTCCCAATAAGCAAACTCCCTTTAAAATCCAGTATAAATGGAACACATGCTTACAGGTTGAAGGTGAAGGGCAGAAAAGAGAGAGAGAATTTCCACACAACTCCCTGTTGAACTTTCCAGTTCAAGACTCAACTGAAAACTTCTCAGCTCAGCTCAGCTCCGCTAGTTCAGGTAAAGGAACTGACCACTCCCCTTGCATTTTTGAGGTCATTTCTAAAGCATGACCACTTTGCCCTGAAGTCCCATCTGTTTATATATAAACAAACATCTCTGAAAATCCTTTTCATCTCTGTACCAAACCAGACTGACTGGAGTCAAGTCCTTTTTTATTGCCCCTAAAATCAAGGGCAGTCTCTTTGACCCAAGGAACAGCCTTGAGAAAACAAAAGGGACTAGCTTTTTTTGACAGAGAAGACAGACTAGGTTCTGTATGGGGGTCACAATCTGGTGGGAATATTTAACTCTATTAAAAGGTGACTGCTGACAGATCTGTGAACAACATGACGCTTAGTGCAGGGTCACACAACAACTGCACATTAAGGCGGTGAGAGTTCATTCAGAGCCTGGAGTTCTCTCACAGCCATCATGGTGAGGGTGTCCACAGAACTATGTAAGCTATCATAGAGTGATATAATCCAACAGCACGGAGACAGTCCGTTTAGCCCAAACTGGTTCATGCTGACAAAAATGTCCACCCATCTAACCTCATTTCTCTGCTTGGCCCATATCCTTCTCAACATTTCCTATCTATATATTTGGCCAAATGTGAAGACGTATATCGCGGAAAACACGTTATATTTCACGCTATCAACGTTTTGTTTTGGAAATAATGAGCGTTACTCCATAACGCTCAAGTTTTAATACAATCAGTTTTTTTTATTCTTTTGTAGAGATACAGCTTAAACATTCATTTCCTTCACACTCTCCTCATGGTACCATCACTGCAGGGATAGTGTGGTGAAACCCCATTACACTGTCACTCTATAGCAAGGAGTTCATTATAAAGGCGAGAAAATCTGTTCACAGTGACAAAGGACTGTCTCAATAACACTTTACAACTGCAGGAAGGTGTCATCACACTTACACATTCGTCATTTTGTAATGAACGATACCACACGTTTACTGTGCTGATTATTTACTGCTCCACATGAATTCTGTCAGTGGCTCATGACCAAGGACATCCAGCTCCTTTTCACCAAGAGCACTTCCCATTATCTCGCCTTATAAATACAAAACGAGAAGGGTGGCATATTTTGCCAAATCATTTATTTGCCTTATGAAGCAAAGCCACACGAAAAGCACCATCACTATTGTCAGTGGAGATGCTGAGGAGGCAATGTCTAGCTGTATTATCTCCGAAATATTAGTTCTGGGAGCCAGGTAATGAACCAGAGCCGTGATTCGAATCCTACCACGGCAAATGTTGGAATGAAATCAATAAAATATCAGGAATTCAGAATCAAATAAAACAATGAAACCATTCTCGAAAGTCCTACCTATCACCCTCATGCTCTTCAGGGAAAGCAATCTACCATCTTAACCAGTTCGGGCTTACATGTGACTCCAGAACCACGGCAATGTGGTTCCCTCTCAGTTGTAGTTTGAAGTGGGCAAGTCGGCCGCTCAGTTATATCACTCACTACAAAGTCTCAAAGAGATAAAACAGGACGGAACTAAGCACTGTCTCCTTACAGCCCACAGACGGCAGTGGGTCAGGAAGGCAGCTCACCAACATCTTCTCGAGGACAATGAGGAAAGAGCATTAAATGCTGGCTCAGCATCTATTAATGAATACAAGAAGATGATCACACTCAGGGAAGAGAGACAAAGGGGCATAATTCACTTCAACAATGAATTTGCTTTATACCTTACATTGGCATGATTTTCAGTAATATGGGAACAAGAGAAAAATAAATAATGTTAATCTCGTTTATTTTTCCATCCCAGCTGACCATCAACAAACCCTTTGTTTGCTTCTTTCTCTCTCTCCCTGTCTTTCTCTATCTATTCAACACAGTCCTACTCCCCTATACAACAGACTTCCCTGTCACCAGCATCAATCACGCTATTTCGCAGCGGTGTTCATTTCTGATGTGTGCTCATTGGATTCGAAATGACAATTTTGTTTTTCTTTTGATCCGAGGCTGCCAAATCTGCTTACTTTTTCTGGCACTTTCTCGTTCTTTTTGCTTCTGATCTCTTGTGAATTCTTTGCGTTATTTAACCTTTAATTTTGTTATTACATGGGATGTCTGCATCACTGGCAAGGGCAGCATTTGTTCACCTCACCACATGCATTTTTCTGTGAGGTCATCCTTTCATGCAGTATACAGCCAAGCACATTGCTGTGGGTCTGACGTCAGTCTTAAGTCGGACCAGATAATAATGGACATCAGTGAGATAGATGAATTTATTGACAAAATTCTGGTGACGTTATGGTTGATATAAGTGAAAATAGTTTCTATTTCCAATTCCTGTCATTTGTGTTTAAGTTCTGACATCATCTGCGGGTAGGATCTGAAACAGTGTCTTTATGTGTGACTACCTGGGCTTCTGAATTACATTTCTTGTGACATTACTAATATGACAGCGTGCCTCGCCTGGAGTTAATTTAGAGACAAGAACAATGTTGTGATCGAAATATTTGCAACTGAAATCGTGCTTTATGGAGAGCTGGAACCATATAGTCTGAATTTTATCAAGGCATAGATAATCGTTTATTAAGCATCAACATTGATGACACGATGGTAACTGGAGGTATTATCGAGCTGGTAGTGGATAGGTTTGGTGACAGCCGGAATACCGAGACGTAAATTAATTCAGAGAAAAAAGATACCTCGGGTTTGTGAACAGTCTTGTTCTCAGATATTTGTGAGGCCAGGAGTGTGGGCTGTTCTGAAATCTGTGGGAAGTGAACGGAATTTTCAGTTGAAACTGAAGACAACAGTTTCTGTCTTTGCCAAATATAGATAAAAGAAATAACAATGAAGTTTGACATGGTTTATGGGATTAATAAATGGATAGAGGTGGAGAGACTTACCAGGAACACCAACAATAGCAAGCATGGGATAGTAACCCGCCTGAATAATCAGCAGTACACCGTATTTGCGATCTGATAATGTCGATCCAGACCAGGAAAAATAAATAAGACCCCAGAATAAACTCCTGTCCGTCGTTGCAGCATTCCAGTCTAATGTTCTCAGATTCTGATCCATTAATGGAACAGTCCAGACTATTCTCAGATGTTGATCTCTCGTCTTACTGTCCCTGGAGCTGTTGGTCGCTGTTAGTGTTGGAGGCGATGCATTTGCTGCTACAATGGGATAAAGCATTGCAAGAAGCCCCTTACTAATAGAACAGGGAAACCATCCAGTGACACAATTAGGATCCATGGAGACTGACATCAACTACAGTCACTGAACAAACAAAGCAGTTAACTCCTTTCAGTGTGGTTCCTTCAGATCACAATAAGAACCGGACTGGATTGAATGCTGGCATTGCTGGCTATTGTTCACATTTCCCATCACAAATTTCTCGAGTGAAGTTAGTTGTGAGGGAGAATGATGGATGTTTTCTTATCGCAGGCTGGATGATTCTGCAGTGTTATCTGTTTGCAATGTTGTAACTGCCTGAACCTCCCACAACCACCCCCAAAAAACAAAACCTAGATGCTGTTACGGAGCCAATCTCTCCTCGACTAGATCACGCAAAGCCAATAGATTCTCAGTGGGCATATTTGCTCTGACCATACACAGCATGTGTTGGTCTGTCTGGGCATTCCTTTCATTGCTCTGATAAGGAAATTTTGTATCTTCAATACACAATGTGCTTAAGTGTTTTTCAATACAAACTCACAAACCTCTTATTACACTTGATTTGCTTCAAACCAGTAAGTCTTACATTTCTTTGAATTCAGCCCTAAGCCAAATGTGGCATGTTGCAAAGCCGGTCCCTTTAAAAGGTTATGTTGTCGTTGTTTATTTTCAGAGAGGGTTCTAAACAACCCAAGATTCCAATATATTTGAATTTTGAAAGTTCGTTGGGTCACCTTTGATTGTACCTAGCAGGTAATGCCTCACTTTCAAGTCATTTTTTAAAAAATGGCATAATCAAGAGGACGTTGGAGGGCAGATCAGTTAAATTTGCGGGTTAGATGAGTCAGGATCACTGTTGAAATTGGACATTCTCTACCTCCTTCTGTCTTTCTGATCTCATAACCTGCAAACGTTTTGTGTCATATTTACTGTTTGTGATAAGAGGTTTGTTTATTGCGATTGTTGCAAGTATTTTGGAACAGCATCCTTAAGTCAGGATACCCTGTATGTTGGATGGAATTAGATATTCGGGCATTATATCTTCGGTTCGTGCGCTTCATTCCGTAATTTGGTAAATAAATATTGATTGTTTAAAACTCGGCAGTCTGACCAGCTAATTCACTCTGGGAATATACACTATACACTAGCCTTCAATAAATAGCAAACTTATGGTCTGGGCTACCTGCTTAAAATGTTTTGAGGAGTCGGGGCTGGTCCATAACAATGTATAATAGCCTTGTTCATTAAAAACCATGAATTAATGAGTAAGGGACGGAATGAATAGGATATTGGCTATGAGACAGAAAGGGCTGGGGCCAGTGGCTAAGGAGGCCTGAGGGGAGGACAGTAATATATCCTGGTCACGAGTATTCAACCATCACTGTTTCTGACAAATGGAATGAAATGCAATGCAGAGCGAGATAACAGATAACCTTTGGTCCATGGAATGCTGAACGACAATATGAGTGGAACAGGACAATTTTAAATGAGATATGTGGAATTGTATTTTATAGTTAGACTGTTTAATCACAGGTTATATAGGTTGAGAAGATTGATTATAAATGGACGTGATATCCAGCATTAAAAACAGACACAGATAACAAAATGTGTTGGGTTACAAGGAGTTACAGCAGAGTAAGAGTGATGATATAGCTCATTCCGAGCTGGTACAGAGATGATGGGCTACGTGACCACCATCCTTGCTACAATTATTCTGAAAAACGTGTTGAACACTTTCAGAGCCTAAGGATATAAGCTTAATCAGAAAGCGCACAGACAATGTCATAATTAATAATCTATTCCCAGTTTTTAATCACGTGTAGCTGTCTCTAAAATACCTATTAAATCAAAATCAATTTGCTGTGATTCGTTCATTTATTTTCAGAACTTAAAGAATCAGACTCAAGTGTAATACATTGGCACAAAAAATGGGAACAGGATTGGAGCAAAATATCCAAATATAACCGGGTGCAGCATCTAGCCCACTCAAAATAAGCAAAATATATAAATAGTGGAAATCTTAAACACCAACAAAATGGTAGAGAAATGCAACAAATGATGCATGATCTGGATAGAGAAAGAAAATTGAGATTTTGCGGCTTTTCTGAACCTGTTCTGAACAAGTAATGCGGGACTCAAAAAGTTAATTCCGTTTTTCTCTGCTCCGATACTGCCTGACCTGTGGGGTTTCTCTCCAGCACTTCCAATGGGTGCCATGGCAGGAGACAGAGAGTAATAGTGGGCAGTTGATTTTCGGACTGGAGGCTTCTGACCAGCAGTGTTTCACAGAGATTGGTTCTGGGTTATCATTGTTTGTCATTTATGTAAATGATTTGGATGAGAATATAGAAGGCATGTTATTAAGTTTGCAGATGACACCAAAACTGGTGGCACAGTGGACAGTGAAGGAGGTTTTCTGAGATTACAAAAGGATCTTGATCAAATGGGTCAATGTGCTGACAAATAACAGATAGAGTTCAAGCTGGATGAATGCGATTTGCAGGCAGTTGTGTGTATTTGCTGCTGTCTGATGCACCAGTAATCGGATGATTTTATTCCCCACCTCCTGGGTTCAGCACATCGATACCTTCATGATCTTTGAGAGGCCTTACCCTCTCCGTGGTTACCCTCTTGATGTTAATGTAGTTGCACAATATTCTTGGATTATCCTTAAACTTAGCTGCCCATGCAATTCCCACTTCTCCTTTTAGCTTTCCTGATTTCTTTCTAAATAATTCCCCACAACCTTTATATTGATTATGACATCAACTTGAATAGAGCTGTCTATATCTAAAGTAGCACTCTCTTTTATTCTTGTGTGGACCTCAACAACTTTAGTCATCCATTGTTCCTTAATTTTACTAGCCTTACCCTTCACTTTAACAGGAACATAATGCCGCTCAACTCTTGTTGTCACACTGTTGAATGCCTTCCATTTGTCAGACGTTGTTTTACCTGCTAACAGTCCTCTGCAACCAAACTTGGTACGTCCGTGTCCCATACCATTAAAATCTATGGTACTCCAATTAAAAAGATAACATTGAAAGAAGGCTTTATTCTTTTCCATAACCATTTTGAAGCCAATAGAGTTATGAATGCAAGATCCAAACTACTCCCCCACGTTTACGTCAGACACATGCCCTGCCTATTGCACAGAAGAAGGTCAGGTTTTGCTCCTTCTCTAATGGGATCATGCACATATCGATAAAGAAAATTTTCTTGAATATATTTGACAAATACTTCACCATCCAACCCTGAAACACAATGGTAGTCCGAATCAATTTTTTTTAGAAAATTAAAATCCCCCATTGTTAAACCTTATTAAGCGTATATATATCTGAAATCAACCTCCATGTTCGTTTCTCAATTTCTTTCTTAGTGTTGGAGAGCATATGGTACAATACCATCCACGTGTTCTTCCCTTTCTTTTTTTAAATTTCTTCCAATATATTTTCACTGGACGATTTGTCACATCTAAAATTAGACTTCCGACAGTATGGAAGTAGACCCCTCAGTCTTACAACTCCACATACACCCTCCGAAAGTCTAACACACCCAGACTCATTCCCCTATCCTATATTTACCTCTGACTAATGCACGTCAAGCTATGGACAATTCAGCATGGCCAATTCAACTAACCAGCACAGCTTTAGATTTTAGGATGAAACCTACTCAGACACGGGAAGAATGTGCAAACTCCACATAGACAGGTGCCTGAGGTGGGGAACAAACCTCGGTCCCTGGCGCTGTGAGGCAGCAATGATAACCACTGAGTCACCATGCCACAACTAAGCATACAGTACAATATCTTCAAAGTGATCTTTACTTTCATATATTTAAAACTACCCATATGTTTTATCTGGATGGTTTTCAGAAATATCTTCCCCAGTTCCAACAATAATTTATTCCTTATTCAACAACGGCAGGCACCCCTTCCCTGCCATCACCTGCCCCCTTTTTCTTTCCTTTCTATGACACCTAACAACTGGAACATTGAATTGCCAGTCTTGAACATCTCTCAGCCAAGTTTCTGGCATAAATTTGATGTCCCAATCCCATATTTTTTAACATGTTCTGAGTTCATCAGCCTGCCCTGTAAGACCCCTTACAGTGAAATAAATGCAATTTAGTTCTTCAGAATTTCAATATATTCTGACTCTTGCATCGTTCTTTTCCAGTTGATGTGCTCTCGTCACATTCATAATCTTCTCCATCCATCCTACCATTAATACTGCTACTTAAAATAACCTCCTTGCCTTCTCTGTCAATATAAAGCCTCCCTACATAGAGTGAGCAATTCTCACTGCGAACATATTGGTTGGTCTCCAGTTTAGATTAGACCAATCCTTTTTGAACAGATAGTTTATATTCACAAACACATCCAATTTCCCAAAATCTAAATCCCTCAACAACATACCAGCTCTTCAGACATTGCTTTTTACCCTTCCACCTTTTTGTTCCTTTCCTGGTTGAGTTTGGCATTGGGAGTAAACCAGAAATTATTACTTTAAAGTTTTTATTTTTAATCTTCGACATCACCTCTTCAATTCACTCTGTACTTCTTTAATCTTTTCCCTAAAAATGACATTCCTACCAATATGTACACTAATTTCTGCCTCCTCAATCTCACCGTTAACAATGTGGTTGAAATGTTTGGAGTCATTCTTAATCCTCGCACCGGGAAAATCACAAGCCATCTTAAATTCTCACTCACTGCCACAGCATCTCCTGTTGATGTCCCTGGCAGAAGAGTCCACTGTAGCAATAATTTTACTAAATCTTCTCAAACGCTGCCGAACGTAAGAATCATTCGAAGTGTCCAATAATTGGCTGCTCTTCCATTTTCGTCAGAGAGGTAATCCCCTTCAACATTTCCAAAACCTGAAAATAACTTTGATAGAGTTATAGCCACCGCAGTCGTTTGAATTACCTTCTTATCTTTCCTGACAGTCACTATTTATCTCACTGATTTGCTGGATAATGATTTTTCGAAATATTCTAGCCATCCTCTTTGTACCTTTTATATGGCCATAGTAATATTATGTTTAAAGAAGAATTTTTCATGACACCTTATATATGTTACCTTTCATTATCTACAGACAATAATGTTAAAAGGAATAAGCTATAGAAGCATTTACATGTCAAACATATCAATATTGAATAAAATCAACAATTTAGCTAAATAAATCAATAAAAACATTCATCTTCAATAAATGCCTCGAAGAGACAACTCTTCTCTGGAGCTGAAAACATGTCGGACTTTCCAGAATGAAAACACAACTCTTTGTTTACAAAAAAAGACTGTTTAATTTTTCGATACAAAAAATATTTTGCAGGATAAAGAAAACATTTGAAAACATAAATACACTTTTTAAAAACCACCATTAAAATGTTCTTTTAAAAATGTTCATTTGAAAGAAAATCGTGATTTTTGCTTGTTTTTGCATGTTAACAAAAATTGAAACATAATGTTATAATAACAAACTATAATAACTAGATCAACTGTTAGCAAATATAATAAACGTTTAACTGCCTGCAATCCCAGGAGCAACTTGAAGTTCCAAGCTGTTCTAAGCGCATTTTTGAAACTTTATTTTTTCCAATATGAATAAACGTGGCTGAATGTTTTAATAATTTGTTTCCAGTTCAAGGTAGACTTTTTTTGAAACATTTTTTTACAATATGAATAAATGTGGTTGAATGTTTTCATAATTTGTTTCCAGTTCAAGGTAGACTTGACAATTTGATTTGATCTCCTGCCGTGAGTCTGCATGTAGAATTTAATTGGAGCTTTATTCCCATCACTCCAGCCCTTTCAAACAAAATTATGAATTTGTGTCTCTCCTACAGGTGAAACTTCGTTCGGCTCTGACTATTGCAGGGAATGTTACAAAGAACATTATCCAGGTCCACGTAAAACACAAATATTGGAGTGAATGCTACCTAAACCGAATCCAATATTAATTTTGTACAAGCCTTATAAATAAAACTTACAGAGGAGCATAGCAGAGAAGAGGAATTCAGCTACACGTCCAAAATAATATTCGTGGCTCCGTCATAAGAAGATCTCAACTGCATCACGCTGTAAATCGTCCAAACTACGAAAAAAACAAGAGACTGCGATTCTCAATTCTTTCCCTGTGAATAACATCTGAAGAACAGGAAGAAAATCAAGGCTTAGATGTGAACTTCATAAATGATGATGATGCGAATGGGAGGGAGAAAGTTTGGGGGAAATGATCAACAATGTTGTGGGTGATGCAAAGTTTAGTTGGGTAGGTCACAGTGAAGAGCAACATGTTAGGGTACGGAAGGGTATACACCGATTGTTCAGGTAGCCAGATCGATGACAGATGAAAATTAACACTGACAAATTTGATAAATTTCAGAACTAACATGACAAGAGTACTCAAACTATGAAGAGAGGCTAGATTTTCTTGATTTTCCTTTTAAGCCAAGAAAGTTGAGAGGTGCTCCTGTTGGAGGTGTTCAACAGCATGAGGGGTCGGGACAGGGTGAACAGAGAGCAGCTCTTCCCGTTGCGCCAAGGCTCAAAAACAAGAAGACACATTTATAAAGTGAAAGTGGTCTCACCATTAATCTGTAAGGGAAACTTCGCTATTTCTAACTTTATTGGGCTTCAAAATAATTCAAGTTTTATGTTGCCTCCTGAACAAAACTTGATGTTGATGTGAGAGGATTTGTTTTGTGATCCCGGTTCCCTTTCCTTATGCCTTAGTTTTGCAATCTGCCCTTTGAAATACTACACTGCTTTTCCATTCAACTCACAAACGTGTTTGAACACGGACACATTTTCCCAACTATGATCCAAACACAAATATTTGTCCATTCCCTTGACGCACCGAGAACTATTTATGGACGAATATACTCATTCATCTTGGTTTTCTAACATTTTCATTTTTTTTATTCTTCCATAATACATACAAAATAATTTTCAGAAGATATAGATTATGGCCTCTTTACAATAGAATTGATAATGTAATATTTTTACACAAGATCTGAACTTAAAGTTGCAACAACGCTAAAGTCCCATCACCCAGTTCTCAGACTGCAATTGCAATAAATAGTCATTAAATCTGAAAAGAATGGCCAAATCTTTACTTCTTGTCTAAATGGTCATTTGTTCCTTTATTGCAAAAAAGCATATTAATTCCGCACTGTCTGTCTGAATGTTACATTTTGATTTATTTTATTCAAGACAATTAAACGTCATGAATTAAGAACAAGGATAGGCCATCTGGTTCTTAGGTAAAAACAATAACTGCAGATGCTGGTAACCAGATTCTGGATCAATGGTGCTGGAAGAGCACAGCAATTCAGGCAGCATCGAGGAGCTTCAGCAAAATCGACGTTTCGGGCAAAAGCCCTTCAACAGGAATAAAGGCAGAGAGCCTTAAGCGTGTAGAGATAAGCTAGGGGAGGGTGGGGGTGGGGAGAGAGTAGCATAGAGTACAGTGGGTGAGTGGGGGAGGAGATGAAGGTGATAGGTCAGGGAGGAGAGGGTGGAGTGGATAGGTGGAAAAGGAGCTAGGCAGGTCGGACAAGTCCGGACAAGTCAGGGGACTGGCAGTTTGAAACTAGGATGAGGTGGGGGAAGGGGAAATGAGGAACCTGTTGAAGTCCACATTGATGCCCTGGGGTTGAAGTGTTCCGAGGCGGAAGATGAGGCGTTCTTCCTCCAGGCGTCTGGTGGTGATGGAGCGGCGGTGAAGGAGGCCCAGGACATCCATGTCCTCGGCAGAGTGGGAGGGGGAGTTGAAATGTTGGGCCACGGGGCGGTTTGGTTGATTGGTGCGGGTGTCTCAGAGATGTTCCCTAAAGCACTCTGCTAGGAGTCGCCCAGTCTCCCCAATGTAGAGGAGACCGCATCGGGAGCAACGGATACAATAAATGATATTAGTAGATGGGCAGGTAAAATTTTGATGGATATGGAAGTCTCATTTAGGGCCTTGGATAGTGGTGAGGGAGGAGGTGTGGGCACAGGCTTTACAGTTCCTGCGGTGGCAGGGGAAAGTGCCAGGATGTGAGCGTGGGTCATAGGGGGGCCCCAGCTATGCCTGTCTCTTTGTTGGCTACGTAGAACATTTGATCTTCCATAATTACACCGGCACCACTCCCCACCTCTTCCTCCGCTACATTGATGACTGCATTGGCGCCACCTCGTGCTCCCGCGAGGAGGTTGAGCAATTCATCAACTTCACCAACACATTCCACCCTGACCTTAAATTTACCTGGACCATCTCTGACACCTCCCTCCCCTTCCTGGACCTGTCCATCTCCATTAGTGAAGATCGACTTGACACTGACATTTTTTTAAAAACCCACCGACTCCCACAGCTACCTGGATTACACCTCTTCCCATCCTACCTCTTGCAAAAATGCCATCCCGTATTCCCAATTCCTCCGCCTCCGCCGTATCTGCTCCCAGGAGGACCAGTTCCACCACAGAACACACCAGATGGCCTCCTTCTTTAGAGACCGCAATTTCCCTTCCTACGTGGTTAAAGATGCCCTCAAACGCATCTCGTCCACATCCTGCACCTCCGCCCTCAGACCTCACCCCTCCAACCGTAACAAGGACAGAATGCCCCTGGTGCTCACCTTCCACCCAACAAACCTCCGCATAAACCAAATCATCCGCCGACATTTCCGCCACCTCCGAAAAGACCCCACCACCAGGGATATATTTCCCTCCCCACCCCTTTCCGCCTTCTGCAAATACCGTTGCCTCCGTGACTACCTGGTCAGGTCCACGCCCGCCGTTTCTGCTCCCAGGAGGACCTGTTCCACCACAGAACACACCAGATGGCCTCCTTCTTTAGAGACCACAATTTCCCTTCCCACGTGGTTAAAGGTGCCCTCAGACCCCACCCCTCCAACCGTAACAAGGACAGAACGCCCCTGGTGCTCACCTTCCACCCAACAAACCTCCGCATAAACCAAATCATCCGCCGACATTTCCGCCACCTCCGTAAATACCCCACCGCCAGGGATATATTTCCATCCCCACTCCTTTCCGCCTTCCGCAAAGACCGTTGCCTCCGTGACTACCTGGTCAGATCCACGCCCCCCTTCGACTCACCCTCACATCCTGGCACTTTCCCCTGCCACCGCAGGAACTGTAAAACCTGTGCCCACACCTCCTCCCTCACCTCTATCCAAGCCCCTAAAGGAGCCTTCCATATCCATCAAAATTTTACCTGCACATCCACTAATATCATTTATTGTATCCGTTGCTCCCGATGCGGTCTCCTCTACATTGGGGAGACTGGGTGCCTCCTAGCAGAGCGCTTCAGGGAACATCTCTGAGACACCCCCCACCTTCCCGTAGCTTATCTCTCCACGCTTCAGGCTCTCTGCGTTTATTCCTGATGAAGGGCTTTTGCCCGAAACGTCGATTTTAGAACATAGAAGAATACAGCGCAGTACAGGCCCTTTGGCCCTCGATGTTGCGCCGATCCAAGCCCACCTAACCTATACTAACCCACTATCCTCCATATACCTATCCAATGCCCGCTTAAATGCCCATAAAGAGGGAGAGTCCACCACTGCTACTGGCAGGGCATTCCATGAACTTACGACTCGCTGAGTGAAGAACATACCCCTAACTTCAGTCCTATATCTACCCCCCCTTAATTTAAAGCTATGCCCTCTTGTAATACCCGACTCCATACGCGGGAAAAGGTTCACACTGTCAACCCTATCTAACCCCCTAATCATCTTGTACACCTCAATCAAGTCACCCCTAAACCGTCTTTTCTCTAATGAAAACAGCCCCAAGTGTCTCAGTCTTTCCTCATACGATCTTCCTTCCATACCAGGCAACATCCTGGTAAACCTCCTCTGCACCCGTTCCAGTGCCTCCACGTCCTTCCTATAGTGTGGCGACCAAAACTGCACACAATATTCCAGATGCGGCCGCACCAGAGTCTTATACAACTGCATCATGACCTCAGGACTCCGGAACTCAATTCCTCTACCAATAAAAGCCAGTACGCCATATGCCTTCCTCACCGCACTATTTACCTGGGTGGCAACTTTCAGAGGTCTGTGTACATGGACACCAAGATCCCTCTGCTCATCCACACTACCAAGTATCCGACCATTAGCCCAGTACCCCATCTTTTTGTTATTCTTCCCAAAGTGAATCCCCTCACACTTAGCTACATTGAATTCCATTTGCCACCTTTCTGCCCAGCTCTGCAGCTTCTCGATATCCTGCTGTAACCTGCCACATCCTTCCTCACTGTCAACAACTCCTCCGACTTTCGTATCATCCGCAAACTTACTCACCCAACCTTCTAACCCCTCTTCCAGGTCATTTATAAAAATGACAAACAGCAATGGTCCCAAAACAGATCCTTGCGGAACACCGCTAGTGACGGCACTCCATGAAGAAACTTTGCCATCAACTACTACCCTCTGTCTTCTTCCATCCAGCCAATTCCTAATCCAAACCTCCAACTCACCCTCAATGCCATACCTCCGTATTTTCTGCAGTAGCCTACCATGGGGAACCTTATCAAACGCCTTACTAAAATCCATATATACCACATCTACCGCTTTCCCCTCATCAACCTCCTTCGTCACCTTTTCAAAGAATTCAATAAGGTTTGTGAGGCACGACCTGCCCTTCACAAAACCATGCTGACTATCCTTGATCACATTATTCCTATCCAGATGTGCATAAATCCTATCCCTTACAATTCTCTCTAAGACTTTGCCCACAACAGAAGTGAGACTCACCGGCCTATAGTTACTAGGGTTATCCCTACTCCCCTTTTTGAACAAGGGAACCACATTTGCTATCCTCCAGTCTTCTGGCACTACTCCTGTAGACAAAGAGGACATAAAAATCAAGGCCAATGGCTCTGCAATCTCCTCCCTTGCTTCCCAGAGAATCCTAGGATAAATGCCATCAGGCCCAGGGGACTTATCTATTTTCACCTTTTCCAGGATTTCCAACACCTCTTCTCTACATACCTCAAAGCCATCCATTCTACTTATTTGTGACTCAGTATTCGCATCGACGACAATGCCCTGTTCCTGAGTAAATACTGAAGAAAAGTATTCATTCAGTGTCTCCCCAATCTCTTCCGCCTCCACACGCAACTTCCCACTACTATCCTTGACTGGACCTATTCCTACCCTAGTCATTCTTTTATTCCTAACATACCTATAGAAAGCCTTAGGGTTTTCCCTAATCCTACCGACTAAGGACCTTTCATGTCCCCTCCTTGCTGCTCTTAGCTCTCTCTTCAGGTCCTTCCTGGCTACCCTATAACTCTCAATCGCCCCAATTGAACCTTCACGTCTCATCTTGAGATAGGCCGCCCTCTTCCATTTAACAAGGGATTCCAATTCCTTATTAAACCACGGCTCCCTCGCACGACCCTTTCCTCCCTGCCTGACAGGTACATAATTATCAAGGACACTCAATAGTTGCTCCTTGAACAAGCTCCACATATCATTTACACTCTTGCCTTGGAGTCTACTTTTCAAAGCCACACATCCTAAGTCATGCCTCACCGCATCATAATTTCCCTGACCCCAGCTATAACTCTTGCCCTGTAGTACACACTTATCCCTCTCCATCACGAGAGTAAAAATCACCGAATTATGGTCACTATCCCCAAAGTGCTCACCTACCTCTAATTCTAACACCTGGCCTGGTTCGTTACCCAGAACCAAATCCAGTATGGCCTCACCTCTTGTTGGCCTGTCTACATATTGTGTCAGGAAACTCTCCTGCACACATTGAACAAACACTGACCCATCTAACGAACTTGAGCTATAGCTTTCCCAATCAATATCAGGAAAGTTAAAGTCCCCCATAACAACCACCCTATTACTGTCACTCATCTCCTGAATCACCTTCCCTAACCTTTCTTCAATGATTCTAGGACTATTAGGAGGCCTGTAAAAGACTCCTAACAGGGTGACCTCACCTTTCCTATTCCTAACCTCAGCCCAAACTACCTCAGATGGCAAGTCCTCATCCATCGTCCTTTCCACCACTGTAATACTATCTTTGACAAGCAATGCCACACCTCCCCCTCTTTTACCCCCACCTCTGACCCTACTAAAACATTTAAATCCTGGAACCTGCAACAGCCAATCCTGTCCCTGTTCTAGCCATGTCTCCGTAATAGCCACAACATCGAAGTCCCAGGTACCAACCCACGCTGCAAGTTCACCTACCTTATTTCGTATACTTCTTGCATTGAAGTATACACACTTCAAGCCACTTTCCTGTTTACAGACACCCTCCTTGGAAATTGATGCCATGTTCCTAACCTCCCTACACTCCAGGCCCTGCACCCTGAAGCTACAATCTGGGTTCCCATGCCCCTGCAGAGTTAGTTTAAACCCCCCCCCCCCCCAAGAGCACTAGCAAACCTCCCCCCCCAAGGATACTGGTGCCCCTCAGGTTCAGGTGTAGACCATCCTGTTTATAGAGGTCCCACCGTCCCCAGAAAGAACCCCAGTTATCCAAAAACCGGAATCCTCCCTCCTGCACCATCCCTGTAGCCACGCATTTAAGTGTTCTCTTTCCCTATTCCTCGAATCTCTATCACGTGGCACGGATAACAAACCAGAGACAACAACTCTGTTCGTTCTAACTCTGAGCTTCCAACCTAGCTCCCTGAAAGCCTGTCTAACATCCTCGGCACTCCTCCTACCTATGTCGTTGGTGCCAATATGGACCACGACTTCGGGCTGCTCCCCCTCCCACTCCAGGACCCGGAAAACACGATCAGAGACATCACGTACCCTTGCACCTGGGAGGCAACATACCAAACGTGAGTCTCTCTCGTTCCCACAAAACCGCCTATCTGTGCCACGAACTATCGAGTCCCCAATTACTACTGCTCTGCTCTTCTTCACCCTTCCCTTCTGAGTAACGGGGACAGGCTCCGTGCCAGAGACCTGAGCCCCGTTACTTACCCCTGGTAAGTCCCCCCCCCCCCACAAGTATCCAAAACGGTATACTTGTTCTTGAGGGGAACGGCCGCAGGGGGTCCCTGCACTGGCTGCTTCCTCCCAGTCCCCCTCACTGTCACCCATCTATCTGCCATCTTTGGAGTTACTACTTCCCTATAACTCTGATCTATGACCCCCTCTGCCTCCCGAATGATCCGAAGTTCATCCAACTCCAGCTCCAGTTCCCTAACACGGTCTTGGAGGAGCTGGAGATGGGTGCACTTCCTGCAAGTGTAATCGGCAGGGACGTCGATGGCATCCCTCACCTCATACATGTTGCAGGAGGAACATTGCACTACCTTCACTGCCATCCCACTAAAGCTAACTTTTATTTAAAAAAAACTGGGTCTAAAGAATACAACAAGCAAAATTCAGCACTTACCTACTTACCAAAACAGGTGTTATTATTAGGTTAGAGGAGGAGGGCGGGTGGGAGGCACTACCCGTATAGTGCCTCGGGTTCCTCTCCTTCGCGCTTTTAAAGGGGGAAAAAACCTACCCAGGTAAGCTTACACTAACTGCTTCCGGGTCTCGGCTGCCCCTCTGGTCGTCGTCACTTCCCCCTGGTGCTCCCGCTCTTTCTGTGAAGAGAGAGTGAAAGAGAAAAAAAACACCGCTGCCCGCTACCGGTAAGCACTTCTAAAACCAAACGGTCTTACCTTCGCTGCTGCTCGCACTGGAAATGACCGATGGCTTCGAAGGGTGAGTATAAATACTCACCGCTTTCCTTCCCGGCTGCCCCTCTGGTCGTCGTCACTTCCCCCTGGTGCTCCCGCTCTTTCTGTGAAGAGAGAGTGAAAGAGAAAAAAAACACCGCTGCCCGCTACCGGTAAGCACTTTTAAAACAAAACGGTCTTACCTTCGCTGCTGCTCGCACTGGAAATGACCGACGGCTTCGAAGGGTGAGTTTGCTGAATCCCATCTGGTTCTTAGTCCTACTGTGGTAATCAACAAGGCCTGACTGCGGTCTTTTCTCCATATTTCTATCTTCTTCCCTACACACAGAGCAACCTGCATCTCCCTCATTCAAAACCCTCAACTGCTGTCAACCCAGCCACCAATGGTGAATAAAATCCAAAGAACTGCAGAAGGAGTAACACAAGAACATAAGAATTAGGAGTGGAAGTAGGAAATTCCACTTGGCATTTATCCACATTAAGCACCACCTGCAAGATGTAGCAATATGTCCCATTTTCCAAGCTTATCAATATTCAGTATTAAATTCTTTATCTTCTCATCACAGCCTGTTTTAACATCTAGTTGCGGACAATCTGTGAATTTAGTTGCTACTCTCTGTCTTCCCTTCCAGGTCATTTGGATAGGTTGTAAACAGTTCAGGTCTGAGAACTGAACCCTGCAGCACCTCACTCGTTTCAATTCACCAGAGAAAGATAAGTTATCCTGATGCTCTGCTTTCTGTCAGTCAGTCAATCCTGTATCCAATTCAATACTCTACCCTTAACACCCTGGTAGCTAACCTTACTGGATCAGTCCTTTACGTGACACCTTGTCAAATGCCTTCTAAAGTTTAGATGTACTGCATTTGCTGGATCCCCATTATCCACTTTGCTGGCTACATTCTCAAAGAAATCCCTAATTATGCCCTGGTTATTCTGATCTGCTTGGTGTCCTTGTGGAATATCTTGGGTTTCTCGCTAATCTTGTTCCCACTTGCCAATGCCCATTTACATCACTCTCCTCTGTGTGATTTTTTTAAAATAAGTTTTATTTCCATCACCTCTCATTTTCTGAAACTCTCTGGAATACAGGCGGAGTTCCCATATCAGTCTGTCTTGCCATCAGAGACATTCATCTCGACAATATCCTTACAGACGTTTTCTATAAGAAAAAGAACTGCTTTGTAGTCAGATGTCATTTCATTCAATATATTAATATCACTATTCCCAAAAGTTCTTCTGATCACACATCACCAATTCCAAAACAGACTGATCTCTTGCTCGATGGTCAACATATCGTCAAAACAAACCATCTCATAGACGCTCGTGAAATCCATTTTCCCAGCATACAGATTCACGTGGATTAACACTGTATAGATGTAAATTGAAGCTGTCCATTATTACTGCAGTACCCACAAACTTGTATATCTAAAGTCCTGTTTTGGACCATATCCAACATTTGTATCACAATTTTGACGTTGATATAAAACTTATTAATGTTCGCTTCTCCTTGCTGTTTCTAAGCTCCACCTTAGCAGATTCAGCGGCTAGGTTAATGGCAGATTCAGGTGAGATGTTTGGTGAGGCATATCTCAACATTGCTATTATCTTGCCACATCTTCCCCGTTCTTCTCAAGTGTTATTGTGACATTATCACCAGATCTTCCGTTATGCTGGGGGAGTAAAGGAGGACAATCATCTTTCAGCAATGCTGAGTATTCCCCAGAGAGCTAATACTGCTCTAACCTAGACGGGAACCTTACAGCAAGCGGGTAAAGTGTTACTGCTACTGCACAACAATTTAGTGAGATCACATCTGGAGTAGTGTGTACAGATGTAATCTCCTCACTGAGGAAAGGATATTGGAATTAACTCAAAGATTGTTCCCTCAATTTATTTCTGCAATAGGTGTTAATCCGAAAATCCATGCAGCATGGTAGCAGGCCATTTTCAATCGACAACACACTGATCCTCCGAAGACCATCCCATCCAATCTCCATCACCCACCCCACCCAATCTTTATAACCTGGCATTTTCCATGACTGATGTGCCTAGCCACCACATCCCTGGACATTATGGGTAATTTAGCATGGCCAATCCACTAAATCTGCACATCTTGGTAACTGTGGGAGCAAATTGGAGACTGTAATTGAACACGAATCTCTGATGCTGTGAAGCAGCAGTGCTAACCACTGAGCTACCCAGTGTGGGCAACAAAACTTGTATGCATATTTCAGCCCTTGAAAAGTGACATTTGAGCTGGGAGATTCCATAAGTCCCCTCACCTCTCATTGAGCAACAGGAGGCGGACATTGAGATCCTGAACGGCTTGGACAGGACCAGGAGCAAGACATGCAAGTCCATTGAGACTACTATAACGTAGGAACACCAGGAAGACATTCAGCCCAGCGAGTATGTAAAGCAGGAATAGAATGAGTCCAATCAGCCACTCATGCCTCTTACACAGCAATTGGAGCAGCTCTTTTACAGCCTTGTGCCTGTTTCACAGGAATTGTGAAAAGGAAGATAGAAGTTAGAGAAAGGGAATAACTTCAAATAACCAGCTTCACTAGGGAATGAAAAGCAATGAGAAATCTATTGGAATTAAAGGCAAATTGTTAGAATCCGTATTCAAGGAATTGATAACAAGAGATTTTCAAAGTCGATCCACAATCCAGCATTCAACATAGTTATATGAAAGATAAATCATGTTTTAATAATTTGACTAGCTTTCTTAACAAAAGGTGACAATCAAGGTGGATAATGCGGATCATATAGGTGTATTACATCTGGATTTCCAGACAGCAGTGCGTAATGTGTCTCACAAAAGATTAATATGCAAGACAAGGCCACATGGGGAAAGGAAAGATTTATTTACTAAGAGAGATGATTGGCTAAGTAATAAAAAGATACAATATGGAGCCACTGGTTTTTGACTGCATCGCACAAAGTCAAAAATCACACAACAGTAGGTTAGAGTCCAACAGGTTTATTTGAAAACACAAGCTTCCATAGCGTTGCTCCTTCATCAGGTGTAAGAGAGAGAGGAAGACCTTAGACACAAAAGCTATAAGGAAAAGATCAAAGGATTGTGCAACTCATGCGCATGGAAGGCATGCACCTGAGATGGCTCTTAAATCCCTGATCACTTAGAATTGAGGTGCAGGTTTTGATTGATTATTATGCAAATCGATGAATTTCTTTCAAGTCACTGCCGAGAGATACCTTCAGCCATTATCGATGTAAAGGAGGTGACCCCTTTGGTCAGACAATGTATTTCAGATGTGAGGTCTTGTTTAGAGTCTGTCTGTGTCTTCAACTGGAGTCAGATTGGGTTTGTTCCCAAAGTAGGAGTTTATAAAGTACAGCATTGACTGACTGTCTCCAAATTGTATGTTTTTTGAACAAAATAAAGTGTATCTGAAAATGCAAATTAACCCCACAGATTTATACGAACATATGTGTCTGTGTGTGTGTGTGTGCGTGTATACGTGTGTGTGAGGGGGTGTGTCTGTGTGAAGGGGAGAGCGAGAGAATGTGTGCAAGTGAGAGAGACTGAGGGGGAGTACGTATGTGAGTGCAGGAGGGAAACAGAGTGGGTGTGGGCATGCATGTGACAGAGCAGAGTGTGCGTGTGCATGTATGAGATGGCGAGTGTGAGTGTGTGCGTGTGTGGAGCGGATAGCGAGAGTGTGCATTAGTACATGCAAGGGGGAACGTGAGAGTATGTGCTTGTCCAGGCTAAGACACAGACAGATTTGGCTGATCCCTTTCACCCCAACACTCACTCCGTGGTTTTAGAGCTTCCCCTCTCTGCAGCCTCTGCTCCATTTGATGTTCATGTTACAGACCCAGATGCTGGAACTTCAGTTCTCATGCTCCATCCAGAATTAGGTCATGAGGCTGAGCTAGTTTCCTGGTGCTATCTTATCTAACTCGCTTCATTAACTACCCACATCTTATCGCTCTCATTCAATACCAGCCCAATTCTCCCACCCATCATGACTGGAGTTACTCACCATTGATCGGATACTCAGTGATCCCTAGTACTGGCACCATCTTTAAAGTGCCAATGGGCACACAGTTGAGCTTTCTCAGTGTGCAGCTGCCCTGCACAGTTTGCACCGAGCATGGCAGATAAGGGACAATTACACCACGGTTTGTCGACAGGGGCACAGAGGTCCTGGTGGATGGGCTAGTACAGAGGAGAACCATCTCTTCCCAGAGGAGGCCACACCACCAGAACCACCAAGCATGGTCTGAGCTCAGCACCCAGGTCAGTGCAGTATCTGCGGTCTGAAGAAATGTCCAGCAATACAGAATAAGCAACAATAACCTTCCACGCTCTGTCAGGATAAGGGTCACCATATTCTCTCTGCTCCCTCACACTCACTATTTTTCTGTTACAGCTCCTACCCCCGAACCAGGCTTATGCTCCACCACTCTCACTCCTGCTATTTCTCCCTCTCTAATAACACTGCATGGATGCAACACTGTGGACTGACTCCCTCTGGACACAACACCATGTCCCTCCCACCCACGCAGGGCCACCCACTGCATCCTTCACTCCCTCCCTCCCTTTCTCGCATTCCAGGAGAAACAGGTTGGAATAGGACAGAAAGGGACAAGTCCAGTGGTGGAGTGCCAGGTATCTGTCTCGTCCCCACCCCTACCCCCCGCACCTGTGTATCTGTATTTGACTCTGTGGGTATCTATATGTAGGTACAGGCCTGACAATCTCTGTGGTGCTTAAAATGACACAATCTCTCCCTCACCTGGCCTCCCCACCCTACTGCAGTGACAGCGGCAGAGGGTGATATCCGTCATGAATTCAGTCTGGGTGGGAGAGAGGGCAGCAGCTCACAGCACCATCCAAACTGACAGCACCATCAACACACACAGACACACACGCTCGCACACAGTGCTGATAGATGGTAGGTTGCAAAATACTTGACCTGTCAGAATGGAAATGCTCACCTCTGAGTGAACCATTTTGCCAGGAGATCAGATGAATTTATTTCTCATTCTGTTACTTGCAATGCTTAAAGATTACGTGAGAAAGTATTGGATAGTCAAGAAAAAAGTCCAGTTGTGGTGGTAATATCGCAGGAACAATATTGCTCAGTGTCAGAGAAAATTGTTCTGTGCTTCCAAAGATATTATTTGAAAAACCAAATAGCCGTGCAATGTCAGAGATCCGCAGTAAATGATCTGCTATCTTTTTAGAGAGTAAAAAAATCCTCTGCCATTGATGCAGTGGTGTGGGGAGGCAAACAGAAGTTAGTATTGTATGAATCTCATCTCAAAACTCAGTGTTGAGCACTGCTGCCTCACAGCACCAGGCACCCAGGCTGGATTCCACAGTCAGCCAACTGTCTGTATGGAGTTCGTGCATTCTCCCCATGTCTGCCTGGGTTTCCACAAAGTGCTCCGGTTTCCATCCACAGTCCAAAAGTGTGAATGTTAGGAGAATTAGCCATGCTAAATTGCCCATAGTACCCAGGGATGTGTAAATTAGGGGCATTAGTCATTGGCAAACGTAGTATAGTATTTGAACGGGTCTGCGTGGGTTACTGTTCAACGGGTTAGTGTGGACCTTTTGGGCCGAAGGGCCTGTTTCCCCACTGTAGTGATTCTATAAACTCTATGAGCCATAGGGATAGACAGAGAGAGAGGAGGAGGGAGATTTTTATTACAATTTCAATGTATTTACTTCAAAAACAACATTGCACAGCGATGCAGACAGAGCTACACACAAACTTTGATATTGACACTAACATACATAACACAGACAGAGATACGCACACAGCTCCGGACATTTACACACATACGCATGAACATACCCCACATACAGGCACACGCGGTCTTTAATACAGGGATGTATATGCTTTTTATTAATAAGTTATCAATGGTCAGTTGGAGAAGGCAGGAGAATGGGGTTTAGAAATATTTTAGCCGTGATCAAATGTCATGGCATACTAGATGGGCTGAATGGCCAAATTCTGATCCAGTGTCTCATGCTCATATGATCTTGTGGTGCCTGGAATTGTCTTTCCACGAGTTCAGTGGAGGCTGAATTTGGAAAGTATTTGATTTAGGAGAGTTAATGGGAATGTGGGCAGGTTTGAGGGGCTGAGTGGGCGATATATGTTCCTTATTGTCGACTCCTTATATATCAAAAGAGTGGTGATTGGTTTGAGGGGAACACATTTTGAGAATACGGACCTTTCCATTTCAGACTGAGACAGGGATGCTCCTTTCTCTTTAGGGTTATGTAATCTGTGGTGTTCTCATCAAAGTGAGCAGGGAAGACTGGGTTACTGAAAACACTCAAGGTTGAGTTCCATAGAACTTTGATGAACAAAAGAATCTGTGTTTATTAGGAACAGACAGGAAAGGGATGTTTAGTTACAATCACATCAAGAATGCACATTCTGAATGGTGGAGTAGGCTCGAGGGACGAAATGGTCAGTTGCTGGACCTAACCCATGTGTTGTTCTCTCAAGCACTCAGTAAAATAACAGAGGTAAAGAAAGATCCCATTCAGCAAGTCAGCATCGTTATAATGAGACTGGATGAGACAATTCTGCCCTCTAAGGATTTATTCAGGAATAGATTGAAATCGTTCAGCCCACTAAGTACATTACACAGTGTAGGATCAGCCCATGCAACCTTTCTAGCCTTCTGCCCAGCAACAGGGGAAACCCGCTTAACTGTCAGGGAATAAATATTCAGGATAAATGTTTATATTCAGGTGGTAAAGTTGTAACTGGGTGGAGTTCCTCAGGGATCATGGTAAGATAATGAACTATTAACAATCTATACTAATGACTTGGATGAGAGGACTGCTTGGCTTGAAGCTCAATTAGGTGATTCACCAAGATTGTCATTTAACTGGACATTTTCAATGGGATACGGAGAGGGGAAAATAGTAAGCAAAACTTTGGCAGAAAATGGTACAATGTGGGTTAAGGCAAGTCAGTGCTGTGTTGAACAGATACATTAACAGTAACCTACTTAAATGGAGAGAACATCGCAAAACGCATTGATACAGAAGGATTTGTGCGTCCCGGTACATGAGCCACATAAACCTAGTCAGCAGATACAGCCAATAATTAGAAAAGGTTATCGAATCTTGCTGTTTTATGTAAAGGCTATTGGGTATAATCATTGGGATGCTTCACTGCATTTTTACAAGACAATGCTGAGACTACACTGGATAAATTGTGTGTAGTAATGAACCTCGAAACTGAAAAAAAATGCAATTGTTTTCCAAGCTTTTCTCAGATGTTTCACTTCATCCTTGCTAGAATGAGGGCCTGATGGAATAATAGTGTCATACAGCATGGAAACAGATCATTCGGTCCAGCTCATCTGCACTGACCAGATATTCCAATCTGATTTAGTACAATTTGCCAGCATGAGACACAAAACACTCTAAACCTTTCTTATTTGTATACTAATCCATTGCCTCTTAAATGTTATAATTGTACCACTTTCGCTGCCAGCTCATTCCATACATGCATTATCCTCTATGTGAAAACGTTACACCTCAGGTATCTTTTTTAATCTTTCCCCTTTCACCTTAAGTCTCTGCCCTCTGGTTTGGACCCCTCTAGCCTCGGAAAATAACCTTGGCTGTTTCCCGTATCCATGTCTCTCATGGCCTGTACAGGGTCAGAGCACGTCAGGCCTGAGAAAGAGAGATGTTCATATTGAACCTTTTAAGACCCTGAGGAGAGTGTATTGGGGCGTGAGGGATGAGAGAATAAAACTAAGGATTCAGTTTTAGAAAATAACATACTCATTTTAACACAGGTAGTACAAAAACATGAATCTGCTGTACCAGCATTATGCAGTCGCATGTAAACATGTCTTCTAATTATAATTTATACGTCATTCCCAAATGGAGCAGATAACAGGGATGGAGTACTGCGATCAGGGGAATGTTCGACGAGACCTTACATGGACTAGATTGGTGTTGGGGTAACATTACTGTAAGTTTCAGATCAGACAGGGAGAAAATGTAACCTGTCGGAGAAGCCACGGCCATTGATCCATCTCTTTAATTGTTCTTCTCTCCAGCAATATATAAGAGCTGAAAACCACCAATCATCTTTGCCACTTCAGAGGCTGAATAACAATTGAAATAATCTCAATTTTGCTTTTGCCATGAAATTAATTGTTACTTCAACGAAGCTCTTCTGAACCACTATTCTGCAGAGTTTCTTTGTTTTATGTTTGCCTTCAGCCGTGTGACGTGTGTGTGAAAGAGGGTGTGTGTGTCTGTCTGTTTTTGTGTGCATGTTTCTGTGTCTCAGAGTTATACAAAAATAAATGTTGATGTGCATATTATCAATGTCCAAACTGTATGTAATTTATCTTTCCATCGTAATTCGAGTAACTTTCCTGTAGTTTTAGATTAGTTTGCTTTCTAAATTTAAGAAATCTGCCTGACTTATTCCGAACACTGAACCTGACCCATTCTGAGACCGATATCATTTGCCATATCACACACTTAGTTGCATTAATAATTTGTCGTGACCAATGGAGGAGTGGGACTAGAAAAAAGGAACAATGACTCTCTAACCTCGGTAGGAACAGGGATAAGGAGAAATTCTCAAAGGACAGTTTCAGTGCGAAATCTCTTCCCCACAGGTCTATGATACCTGTATGTTTACATTTACTCAAATGTGTGTCAGTTAAAAATTTGATGGGCAAGTGACTCTAGGATAATGAACTGCAGATATGAACGAGGGGCTGAGACCACATTCTGATCAGCCACAAGTCTAGTGCCTGGTGAAGTCAGGACCCACTCCTGTTTCTCTGTTCTTCTTCACCCCATTCCATTCAGCCCTTCAATCTGGTACTTAGGAGGAGTTGGAGACTATTGGCACCAGTACCTGATGCACAGAAACAGAGGAGGCCATTCAGCCTCTGACGACAGTCAAACATGGTTCGGTGTGGGCTGGATAACTTTCTTAGGATAACAGTGGCTTTTACTGTGAAACAGCCCCCGGCTCTCTCTTTACAGACATTCCCTGTCTCCATTTATTTGTCATGTTGTAGACCCAGATTCACAGTGAATGCAGCCCCCATTACTGTACCCAGATATTGCTCACAAAATCTTCAGTTCTCTTTGACTACAACATTCCTTCACAGTACTTCCAGGAAAACAAGAGTGATGAACCTTGCAATAACAGAATGCAGGAATATTAGGAGCAGGAGTAGTTTATTCAGCCCCTATAGCCTGCCTTTCTCTTCAATAGGATCATGGCAGATCTGCTTCAGGCCCAACTTCTGGAGTGCCTGACGTTACACATATCCATCCATCCCTGTCTTCCAACTATCTCAATGATCTAACGTCCCTTACTCTCTGGAATACAGACGTCCCGACAGTCACTTCACTATGTGAGAAAGAAAAACACCGCATACATTACGCCATGACCTTTTGACATCAACAAAATATATGAAAACAAAGTAAGAGTGATTGGCCCTCACAACAAGACAGTGGTTAACTGAGGATGGTATCAAGGAACATGAAGAAAATTGAACTTAATGGAAATCAGGGGTAACCTCCCCACCGGTTGCAGTGATTTAGCACAAAGACATGTCTGTGGTTCTTGAACATTGACTACCTCAGTGCCGGGAAATCTCTGCAGGAGATCCACAACACAAGTATCCTTAATTGCCCCTTCGTGTTTTCCCTCCATCAGAAGCTCAGATGTGAGGATGCCGACTCAAGATCATGCAATGTTCAGAACAATATGTCCGCTTCAGCTCCTGAAGCAGTCTGTGTCCATGTGCAGCAAGACCCGGACAGCATTCAGGCTTGTGATGTTGAAGGGTCGGTAACATTCATGTAAGAGTTCTGCTAGATAATGTGCATTTCCACAGTGTAGGGAAGTGTTCATTAAGCACCTCCAGCTCACTTTACAGAAACGTAAGAAGGTAATTCAGCCCATTAATACTACTGGGTAAGAATAGCTATGACCCATTCATTGCCTCCTGACTATTACACCGGAAGATAAGGAGCCCAGTCAAATACATTGAACTGTCAAACAGGAACCGGGAGGGGGGGGGGGGGGGGGGTTGCCCAGTCAGGTTCTTGAGATTCTCCCATGATATCAGGAGGTGGCCATTCAGCCGTTCAAGCCCCTTGTACAGAAACAGGACGATCTTATCGACGACGCAATGTGACAAATCAATGAAACAAAGACTGCATGGATAGACTGCTCTGTTCGTTCCTCCTGGCTCCATTACTAATGGTACACAATTCATACATTAAAGTGGTGTGTTCAAGGTGAGGAGGGAAGAAATTTCCAAGAAGACAGGCTGGTATTCCCTATGGAAGTCAGAAGACGTTGGGATGGCTACATTTTTCAGGAGTTGGGCATTGCAGTGGCTGACAGATTTGTGAATAAGGTGACGTTCAGTGCAGAATCACACACCAACTGTACATTGAGACGGTGAGAGTTCATTCAGAAGCTGGAGCTCTCGCTTAACCAACATGGGAGCTCCACAGAGGTACATAAACCACCAAGAAACTCATACCCAGGGCAAAATGTAACTTCTCATGCCATCAGTGTCTTTCTCTGGACATAATGTGTGTTCGTCCATAATCTTCAAATTTCAATGCAGTCATCTTTTATTCTCTCACCGTTCTACAAATTAAACATTCATCTCATTCACACTCTCTTCATGTTACCATTATTCCAGAGATTATTCTGATAAATGAGCTTTGCACTGCCTCTGTGACAGGAGATCAGTGATTTATAAAGGAGGGAAAATCTGTCCACAATAGCCCAAATATTGTCTCAACTCCACTCCACATCTCCTACACATGATTCATATTGTAATGAAGGCTTCCATTTCATTTTAATGGATTAATGGATTCCCTGCATGAATTCTCTTCGTGACGTGTGACCAAGGACATTCGGTCCGTTTTTTCCCCAAAAAAACTTCCCAACCTCGCATCTTCTAATAAACCCAACATGAAAAGGACTGTATGTGTTGTTCACATTCAATTCACTTCTTTGTGTTATAACTAGCGATGTTCCAAACACTGATGTATGTGATACGCACTCAGTCGTGGCCTTCTGTCCAAAGAAGGACCCTAGTCTCTGTGTTCTCTCCATCATCCAATTCTCAATCCATGTAGGGTACCTCCCCCTTACCCAAAGACTGTAACTTTCTTCTCTCCATATCAACCATATCAACCTTCTTCTGAAAATACAAATACACCGTTCACACTAGTTCTCACTCGTCGATGTCACAACCAACATCGTCCTTAAACTCTAGTACGTTTTTTAAAGGTAGTTTTCCTGTCCTGAATCTGATTGACACTGCTCGATCATATTATTGTTCTCCAATGATCTATTTATGATTAATTACAACAATTGCTCATCGTTTCCTCACTAATGACATAAACTTATCCTCCAGTTGGTTTTCTGTTTTCACTCTCCGTCCTGTTGTAAATATGTGCGGTCATAATAGCCGCTTTCCAGTCTGCAGGATCCCTTACAGAATCTAAAGAGCTTTGACCTCCCTCAAATAATTAAGGAAAAGGCAAGAAAGAAGAGGGCCATTGATCCATCGTGTCTGCACCAGCTCCGAAAAGAGTTATCCAGCAAACTCAATTCTCCAACCCTATCTCTGTAGCTCTCTAAATTCATCACCCATCTGGTCCAGCAGCCTCTAACCTTCAACACAATGAGTTTTTCCAGTACTTCAACTTGACTAATTCTAAATTTCTTAACTTCCTCACTTTCACCAATCACCCTGTTCTTTAATATTTCCCAAAAGATCTTCTGTTGCTACCTCTGTTTGGACAGAACGAATGTATTCACCTCACTGGACAGAGGTGGACTCTGTTACCTCTTGACTATGTGAGATAATGTGACTCTTGCATAATGGATGTGTCCCCCACTCCTGCCTGGCAAGTTCCAGAATCAAAATGGTTGATGGCATTTTGAGCACAGTGCTCTCCCTGGTATGACACTGCACAGCTCTGTAACCTCCTCATTGTTGAAATAAACTGGCTTCACAAGCTACAATTGGGAAACGTATACCATTGGGAGATATTTGTGGAAATCTCAGAAAGGATAGTGCCGTGCCCTGCTCCTCCCAATGCAGTATCTGCAGACCCAAATACAATATACAATCTATCCCCATACCTTGTACAGAGTAGAAACACGAGGCCCTCATGTCTGCCTGAATATATGTAGCAGCTGACAACACAAATCCAAGAAAACCATCCACAGAACCTCCACTGACAGGAGCAAGTTAATGCTTGCATATATAGCAGACCCACTCAGTACTGAAAATACCCAGCTCTTATTGGTTTCTATTCCTGGCTGATAAACTGTTGCATTTCTGTGCAGTCTCTGAAATATGAATAGTTCTGATCTCCATGGAAATAGTTGACAATGTAACTGCACAATGTTCTGTACCTTAGTCACGAGAATAGCAACACAGCTATTGATGGTGGAGAAGCTGGGGAGATGATGTTCTAGTGATATTTCTCGACACTATAAATTCTGAGATTTCCACAAATATATCCCAATTGTATACCTTTCCCAGATAATTCCCCTAACCCGGATTTCTATCCCGCCACAGCAGATGTTGGAATTTGAATTCAATAAAATATTTGGAATTAACAATCTAATGAAATATTGCTGGTTGTCAAAACTAAGAATATCTGGCTCACTCGTGTCCTTCAGGGAAGGGAATTTGCTGTTTTCACTGGTCTGGCCTCCATGTGATTCCAGACCTTCAGTAGTGGTAGACTGCTCAAATGACCTTTGAAATGACCAAGCCAGCCATTCAGTTATAACACTACAAGGTCTCAAAGAAGTGAAACAGATTGAAGCACTGCCAGCCTACAGCATATCGAAGTGCAGTGGTTCAGAGAGGCAGTTCCCCAGCATCTTCACAAAAGCAACTCGGAAATAGAAATAAATGCTGGAACAGCCAACAACACCAAAGTCCCATGAACGAAGAAAAGAAGATAACCACACTCAGGATGGAGAGATAGAGGGGACAGAACTCACTTGAAACAGGGACTTGGATATATACCTACATGGACATGATACTCAGGAATATGGAAAAGGTGAAAACTAAATGAAAATGATCTCCCAATTTATTTCCATACCAGCTGATTATCCACAGTCCTTTTGTTTATTTTTTCTATGTCTCTATTTCTCCATATGTTCAACTCAATCCACCAGCAAATATTACACTATTTCCCAGCTACTTTCACATCTGATGCATGATGAGTGGACTCAAAATGCTAACTCTGTTCTCTCCAGACAGAGGCTGATAAACGTGCTTCGTTTCCCCAGCACTCTGTTTCTTTTTGTTTCAGAACCCCAGTAACCTTCTTTGTTTGATTTAACCTTTATTTATGTTATTATATAGGACATTGCCCCATCGAGTCCACACTGGTCCTCTGCAGAGCTTTGCACCCAGACCAACCTCATAGCCCATTCCTGCATTTCCAATGGCTAAACCGGCACATGAGATGCAATGTCGGCACTCCCTCTCAACAGCCACTTGGATGGACCAATGTCAACTGGACTGGAACTTCTCAAGGGCAATTAATGCTAGTCTAACTTCATTAAAATCCCAAAGGAACTAAAAAGATAATCCGATTTTCTAATAATTTTTTAACAATGAGGACATTTTATTGATCTGATGAGTTTGTCGCTGTCTTTGAAGTTGTGGGATCTATTTCCATGAAACCATTTTGTGCATATATTGGAAGAACAAAAAAAGCTCAGGTCACAGATACACTGTAACGCAGCATTTAAACACAAAATGCCAGGGAATAGTAGGCTATAGGTCTTCAGGTAACTGGGCATAATGCAGTTTGGTGTTTTCTGACTGATGTAGTTGTATTGGGCTGAAGGACGGGTTTTTATGCTGTATGACTCTATCACTTTAATTGTTGGAAACAGAGATGTGGTCTCACTATTTCCATAGCTTGTGAGCATCAAATTGTGAGGAATACAATCTCTAAGGGCACCGAGGATTTGAAGCTATATCATTCTATCACTATCAAATTGTCACTATCAAATTGTTAAGAACACAGTTCCTCTCCTTATAACATGCCTGTTCGTGTCACTGCACTACAAGAACCCCTGGGGTTTATCGCCATATTCAGAATAGAAATTAAACACAGGCAACAGAATGCTGGCCTTGGTAATGAAACGCACCTGTCAAGAACAACTGAAAGGAATCTGCAGTATTAAAGTTATCGATTTGACCAGGTCTGATTTCTAAAGCAGTTTCAAGCGAGGCTTTCCCTTGGTCCTGTGCTCCTGACTTCTCGACAACCTCATGAATCTTTTCTGAGTGCTTTTGAGTGCCGTTTAAAAGTCACATATGGAAAACTGTACCCGATAATATGAAAGGAAAAGTCTTCATGTTCATGAGAAACGTGTCATTTTTGTTTTCAGTATCTAAAGACAACGGAAATGTAGAATCTAGCATCAGGAGTAAGGAATCAAAACAGCTCCATTATGCGATAAGATGTTTACACCTGGTTCGTGGTCAGTCATTGGTATCTAATTTAGAAAGCACTTGTACCTACACTGAGAGAAGTGATAGCCTATTGGCTAGTTTCCTGCTGCTGAAGTTGGATTCCAAATGATTCTCTGTGAGGGAATGTTCGAATGATTGCCCTCACCCAGCTTGGAAACTCTCTGGACAGATTCAGGAGCAGGCCAGTGTCTCACTGAGTGCCACAGGTAGCTATGAGGTCCAGTGGCACTGTACCCGAATTCAGGACTTTTGGAATTCATTTTTAATGATTGCAAAGTGATGGGCTTACTGATATGAACAATAATCAGGTGTTTGTCATGTTTGTGAATTGGGCAATAATAAGATATGAGATATAGAACTCTCAACTCTCTTTGCCCTTCAGAATTCTGAATTTTCTCCCCATTTTAAAATTAATTCATGCCTCTCTTCCCGCTCACAAAGTGCATCATTTCACACTTCGCCAAGTTGTACTCCAGCTGTCACTTCTTTGTCCATGCTCCTACCCTGTCTAAATCCTTCTGCAAGCTCCCTGGTTCCTCAATGCTACTTGTCCCTCTATCTACCTTTGTATCACCTAAAAACCTATCCAGAATGCCCTCAGTTCCTTCATCTAGATCGTTACTGTACAAAGTAGAAAGTTACTTATCGACCCAACACAGTCTTATGGAAAACCAGTGTTCATCAGCTGCAATTCTGAGAAGGACCCTTTGACCCCACCCTCTACTATCTGCCAGACAGCCAAGCTTCTATACACACTAATACCTTCTCTCTGACACCGTGGGCCTTTATCTTATTCAGCAGCCTCCTGTGCGGCACCTTGTCACAGTCCTTCTTGAAGTCCAGATAGATAGTATCCATTAGCTCTCCTTGGTCTAACCTGCTTGTTACATCCTCACTGAATTCTAACAGATACATTAACATGACCTCCTCTTGATGAAACCATACTGACTTTCCCCTATTTTATCATGTACTTGCAAGTATTCAGAAATCTCATCGTGCACAATGGATTCCAGGAACGTACCCGCGACCGAGGTTAGTCTAATCAGTTTGTAATTTTCTGTCTTTTGCTTTATGTATTTTTAAACGGGGTGTCACGTTCGCAATTTTGTCGTCTTCTGTGACCCTCCCTGATTGTCGAGATTCCTGAACAAACACCATTAATGTCTCCATCCAGGTTGCTTATTCATTTTGTTTTTAACTTCTCCAAATCAGCTGGGCCCCCTCACTCTCTTGAAGTTTTAAGATATTATTCATGTCTTCCGCCGTGAAATCTGACGTGAAATAAGTATTCAGTTTCTCATCTATTCTTTGTTCCACGCAACTATCTCTCAAGCATCATTTTCCAGTGCCACAATATCCCCTTTTACCACAATGAGGGGAAAAGAACTGAACACAATTTTCCAAGTGTGTTCTAACCAGGGCTTTATACATCTGCAGTATAACATCCCGGCTCTTAAAACCAATTCCCCTGCAAAAGAAAGCCAACATATTATACGCCATCTTAACACCCCTATCACCTTGGGTGGCAAATTTGAGGGAAATATGGATGTATTCCCAAGATCCCTCTGGTGGTCCACGCTGCCACGATTCTTGCATTTAGCCAGGTATTCTGCATTCAAATTCGATCTTCCAAAATGAATCACTTCACAGGTTTCCAGGTTGAAATTCATCTGGCAGTTATCATCCAAGTTCTACATTCTATCAATGTCCAATTACAATCTCCCACAGCCCTCCAGACGATGCACAACTCCACCACCTTCATGTCATCGGTAAACTTACTAACTAACCCAACCTTCCATGTCCTCATCCATGTCATTTGAAAAAAACGTCCCAAAGAGCAGAGTTCCCAGAACAGATCCCTGTGGAACACCACTGGCTACCGAGCTCCAGACTGGATACTTTCCATCTATGACCACGCTCTGTCTTTTATTGGCCAGTCAAATCAGTATCCAGACAGCCAATTATCTCAATATCCCATGCCTCCTAACTTTCTCAATGAGCCTACCAAGGGGAACCTTATCAATTCAAATGCCAAAATACAAATGCACCACATCCACTGCTCTACTTTCATCAAAACGTTCATCCCATTTTCAAAGACTTCAATGAAGTTTGTAAGGGATGATTTGCCCGTCAAGAAGCCATGCTGACTATCTTTAATGAAACTTTATTTTTTTCCAAATAATTACCAATCCTTTCTCTCAGAATGATCTCGAACAATTTGTCCACCACTGACGTAAAACATATTGATCTGTAATTCCCGGGGTTATCCCCATTCCCTTTCTAGGACAAGGGAATTACATTTGCCATGCTCCAGTCCTCTGGTACTACTCCAGTGGTCAGTGAAGATGCAAAGATCATTTCCAATTGAGCAGCAGGTTCTTCCCTCACTTCCCTTAGTAACCTTGGTACATCCCGTCTATCCCAGCGGACTTATCTAGCTTCACATGTTTCAAACTTTCCAGCAAATCTGACTTCTTAATATCAAACTGTTCGAGCATATCAGCACGCATCACACTGTCGTCACAAATTCACAAGATCCCCTTCAACAGTGACTACTGAAGCACAGTATTGAGTGTCATAGAGTTTTGAGATGTACAGCATGGAAACAGACCCTTCAGCCCAACTCGTCCATGCCGACCAGATATCCCAACCCAATCTAGTCCCACCTGCCAGCACCCGGCCTATATCCCTCCAAACGCTTCCTATTCATATACCCATCCAAATGCCTCTTAAATATTGCAATTGTACCAGCCTCCACCGCATCCTCTGGCAGCTCCTTCCATACACGTACGACCCTCTGCGTGAAAAAGGTGCCCTTTAGGTCTCTTTTATATCTTTCCCCTCCCATGCTAAACCTTTGCCCTCTAGTTCTGGACTCCCCGAGCTCAGGAAAAAGACTTTGTCTATTTATCCTATCTATGCCCCTCATAATTTTGTAAACCTCTATAAGGCCACCCCTCAGCCTCCGACCCTCCAGGGAACCACCTCCTCCAACCTCGGCCACAAGCGTTCTCCCCTATCCCTTATCAGCTCTATCCTTACACTGCCAAAACGACATTCCAATTTCTGTTATGCATTGTACTGCGAACATTCCTTCCCAATTTCTGCTCCATAGTTACTGCCTAATAGCCTTGTGATTCCGCCTCCACACTCAAAACACTTTCTGATTCAATCTGCACCTTTTCGTATTCATGACTATAGTTAATGTCGGGGAGTTGTGATCACTATCGTTGAAATGCTCTCCCACCGACAGGTCGGACACAAAACCTGGTTTGTTGCCAATCACTAAACCCAATATGGTCTCCCCACTAGTCCGCCTACACATTGATGCTGGAGGCCTTCATGTGAACGTCTAAAAAAGAATTTCTACATCTAAAATACTTGAACTAAGGAGGTTTCAATCAATACTACGGTAGTTAAGGACACCCCTGACATCAACTGTATTACTGAAGGACCTTTGTTGTTATTGGGGGGGGGGGGGTGGATGTGGGGGGAGTGGAGTGGTGGTCTATACAAATCTCCCGATAAAGTGACTGCTCCTTTTCTGTTTCTGAAATCCACCCATACTGACTCAGGAGACAAACCCTCCTCGGAGCTCTCCCTTTCTGCAGCTGTGGTACTAGCCCTGATTAGCAATGCCAATTCCCCATCTCTTTTACCTGCCTCCCTATTCCTTTTGTAACATATAAACGTTGCAACATCCAACAACCACTCCTGCCCCTGTGATATCCAAGTTCCCATAATAGCGTCACATCGTAGATCCATGCTCTGAGTTTTCACCCTTATTCCCGACACTTCTTGCATTTCAATCCACCACACTGTCAGCAACTTTGCCCTGTAAGTATCCTTCCTCACAGACACTCTGCACGCTGTATCTGCCCGTTCAGCAGGTACCACTTCCTCTGCTCTTTTGCTCCGGTTTCCAAGCCCCTGCCAAACAAGTATAAACCCTCCCAAAGATCTCTAGAAAACTTCACGCTAGGATAGTGATACCCCTCATGTTGAGATGCAACCCATCCACCTTATACAAATCCACCGTCCCCAGAAGTATTCCAATGATCGAAATATCTGAAGCGCTCCCCCTCGACCAGCCCTGCAGCCACGTGATCAGCTGCACTCGTTCTCTATTCCTTGCCTCACTGGCACGAGGCAGCAGTAGGAATTTTGAGGTCACTACTCTGCTTGTCCTGCCTTTTAGCTTCCAACCTAACTCCTAATGTTCTCTTTTCACTTCCTCATACCTTTACATTCCGCCTGTTCTCCCTCCCGTTAATCATCCTGTTGACTTGATCCAAAACATCCCATCCCTGGCACCTGAGAGGCAACATACCATCCGTAGTCTCGTTCTCGACCACAGAATCTACTGTATGTCCCGCTAAATATTGAATCTCCGGTCACGCTCCAATTTTCCCCCACTTTTTTTTCTGATGCACAGAGAACTGGCCGTTGCGGTTTTCCCCATGTAGGTGCGCTCACCCACAGCGTGTATATTCGTTCACTTTCCCTGCAATCCCCAAGACCATTTCGACTCCCGTTCAGCCTTCGTTTTGCCGATTCACCAAGTAAGTATTTTATATTCTAATTTACATTCCCGGCTATCCCCCACCCTGTCTCCGGTTTGCTATCTCCCCACTCCCGTCTCTGTAACGGAGGCTGCTGATTCACGACGTCACTATTTTGGGATTTTGGGATACACAGTCTGGAGAATGTTTCAGCAATAGGGAGAATTGTCGGTGCTGGCAGGGAATGCAAAGATAGCGAACCGTGCTGGTGCTGGAGCGGAGCACATTGTTAAGAGTGATACAGATGCTTCAAGAGATTCATGTGATAGGAACGGAAATATGCTGGAGCTCATGATAGCGGTAATGACAAGTGTCGGTGAAATAAGAATGGATGTATTGACTGGAGAATGTGATAGATATATGGAGTGGCGTCGGATCGCGTAGATACTAAAGAGATAAGATTAAATGTATTTACTGAGATAGGGAGGGATGTCGTTGGTTGAGAAGTTTATAGTGACAGAGAGGGGCGTATTTGCTGAAGTTGCATCCAAAGTTATGGAGGGATTTAACAGCTGGTAGAGTCTTCAATAAAATAGATGCGTGAATATGCTGGAGGAGGCGTGAATATGCTGGAGTAGGTGCTAGAGGAGGTTACCTTGATAAGGAGGAGGAATGTGACGGACACCTGGAAGTACTCAAGGATGCCCTCACAAGAACGGGGTACGATGCTCAACTCATCGACTGCCAGTTCCGACGTGCAACAGTTAGGAACCGTAATGAATTCCTCAGGAGACAGACACGTGCTTCAACTGAAAGGGTAACCTTCGTTGTTCAGTACTTCCCAGGGGCTGAAAAATACGCCATGTTCTTCGTGACCTCCAACACATTATCAATGAGGATGAGCAACTCACCAAGACCTTCCCCACACCTCCACTACTTGCCTTTAAACAAACGCCAAACCTCAAACATCTCATTGTTCGTAGCGAACTGCCCGGCTCTCAGGACAGTTCCATACAACCCTGTCACGGTGGACTCTGCAAGACGTGTCAGATTTTGGACATAGATACCACTATTACGCATGGCAACACCTTCCAACCCGAAAATGTCAGATACTGATGTGACTCAGCCAACGTTGTCTATCTTATACGTTGCAGGCAAGGATGCCTGGAGGCATGGTACATTGGGGAAACCGAGCAAAGGCTACGACAATGGATGAATCGGTACCGCACAACAATCAACAGACAGGAGGGTTCCCTCCCAATTGGAGAACACTTCAGTGGTCCAGGACATTCAGCCTCGGGCGTTTCGGTGACCATCCTCCAAGGTGGACTTCGGAACAGGCAGCACAGGAATGTGGCCGAGCAGAGGCTGATAGCTAAGTTCGGTACCCATAGGGAGGGCCTCAACCGGGATCTTGGGTTCATGTCACATAACAGGTGATCACCATTGCACTACACACACACACACACAGATATTCCTACACACACACACTCTCACATACACACGGACACAGGTACACACAGACGCGCACACAGACACCCACACACACCCTTATAGACACACACACTCCCATCCTCACACATGTACCCCCTCACAGACTTAAGACACTCTGCACTCACTACATGCACACACACACACATGCACTCACTACACGCACACACACACACACACTTTCTCACACTCACAACCCCCACCCCAGGCACACACACACACACACAGACAGACAAAGACCCACATGCACACATATATTTTGTGGGGTGAATTTGTACTTGCAGAGTTACATTGCACTTTGCTCAAAAACTGCATACATTCATGTAGAACTCTGAGCTCAAAAACTGCACGAATATATGTAAAACTCTGTTATCTCACTTTTTAGATTAGAATCAATCTAAACATCAGGTCATAGACAGACAACACAGGGGGCTAACATCTTCAACATATTGTCTAGCTATCCCCATTGTTAACAGCTAACCCGAGAATGCAAGTTTAAAAAAGGGGTTTTGTGATTTACACATGAAAGAAGTGAAACTATCACTGTATTCTAACAGATGAAAGGCTTAACAGACAATCAATTTTTCAATGTATAATTTCAGTTACATCAAAGTGCAAATTTTTGCTATAAATTCTGTGTTACGATCGAGCCCTCCACAATCACTTGATGAAGGAGCGTCGCTCCGAAGCGAGTGTGCTTCCAATTAAACCTGTTGGACAATAACCTGGTGTTGTGTGATTTTTAACTTTGATAAGGAGGAGATGGCTAAAGATCTGGTGGAAGTTACGGAGATAAGGAAGGCAGTTGGGGTTGGAGGGGTTTCGAGAGATAGGAATAGATGTAGTTGCTGGTGATGATGGATATTGGGGGAGGGTACAGTCTGGAGTTTACAGAAATATTGCAGCATGTGTATGTTGGTGGTAGTTATAATGAAAGGAATGTCTGTGATAGATGGTGGAGGTTACGGAGTTAAGGAGGTGTCTAGAGGCTAAAGATGTGACATAAATAGGGAAATATGTATGGTATGGAGGATGCTAAAAATCTTCGACGAAGGTTGTAAGAGATGGAAGATATTGCAGGAAAAGGGAGGAGTGAAGATACTGGAGGAGATTACAAAGATGAGAAAGGAAGTTATGTCTGCATTTGCCAAATGAGATAAGAAAGCGTGTAGGTGATGGAGGAGGAGACAGATATAGAGGATCTTATTCTCTGGAGGAGGTGACAGAGATTGGGAGGACGACTGTTTCGTCTGAACAAGACCATAGCATTAAAGAGGGCTGGAATAGCTGGAGGGGTTTACAGAGATTGGGAGCGATGTAATAGATGTAGAAGGTTACAGAGACAGGAATGTGTGCAGTACTGGAGCAGGTCACAGAGATAATGAGGGGTGCAGTGCAGGGAGTTCACAAAGGTAGAGGCGTGTAGGAGCTGGACGAGGAAAGGAAAATAGCGAGGGGAGTAGTAGTTAGAGGGGGTTACAGAGAAAACTAGAGTTTGTCGGGGCTGGAGGCGACAGACATAGGGATGTGTGTAGAGTCTGGACGAGGTTACAGAGAAAGGATGGGGTGTTTTGTTGGAGGATGTTGCAGAGATAGGGTGGGCAGTATTAGCTGTAGAAAAGCACAGATATCGGGATAACCATACAGCTGGCTGTGATTACTGTGATGGGAAATTATGCAAGTGTTGGTGATGGTCTTGCAGATAATAATGGGTGCTGGAGGTTGTCAGAGTTAAACGGATGCACGTTGAGGCCATAGGAGGTCATAGAGGTCAGCAGGAAATTAGAGGATGGATGCGTTTACACAGGTTGGGAGAGTGAAGCAGCTGGAAAAGTTTACATAGATAAGTAAGAGTGCAGTGGCCAGAAGAGGTTACCGAGATTTGGAGGGCTGCAGTGGCTGGATGTGGTTACTGCGAAAGGGAAACATGTATGGGTTGACGGAGGTTATAGCATAAGAATCTGTAAAAGTGCTGGAGGTTGCAAGACAGTGAGAGGGGGCTATGTCGAACCTGAAGAAATTTACAGAGATCAGGATGAGTGTAGGAATTCGATGAGGGTTACAAAGGTCAGGAGGTTTGGAGTGGCTGGAGAGGATTATCAAGATTGAAACTGCTGGAGACGTTTACAAGGATTGGCACCGATGTCGATGCTGGTGGAGGTTACCACCATAGTGAGGAGTAACGATGCTGGAGGAAGACAGCGACAGGAGGGATGCACACACTAGAGGAGTTACAGATATAGAGCGTGATGCAGTGGCAGGAAGATGTTAGAGAGACAGGGAAGGCTATCGGGAGATGTACGAGGAGGGTTATGAATAAAGGGAGGGATGCTAAACTGGACAAATTTTCAGTGACAGTAAGAATTATCAGGGTTAGTAGAAGATGTATCGATAGGTTAAAATATCGGTGCTGGTGGATGTCACAGAAATTAGGAAGTATGTCGGCGTTGGAGGAGGGAGCATCTCCAGTAGGCCCTGGAGAAGTGTAGACAGATGGAAGAATAAGTGTCAGTGTTGGGGGGTGGTAGAGATATGGGGAGAGGTGTACGCGATGGAGGAAGTTACGAAGACAAGGAGGGTTAGAATAGCTTCTGGAAGTTACAAAGATAACGTGTAGACAGATGGAGGACGTTATTGTCAGTGTTGGAGGGTTGTAGAGAGATAGGGAGAAGTGTACGTGATGGAGGAATCTATGGAGACGAAGAGGGTTGGAGTGACTGGTGGAAGTTACAGAGATAGGGAGAGGTATCGGGGTTGGAGGAAGTTACAGAGATAAGGAGGGTTGGACTAGCCGGTGTAGTTTACAGAGGTGGCGAGATGTCGTGGAATAGAACTTGGTCATACAGATAGGGCGGCTGACATAGGTGATGCGGAGTACAGAGAAACGGAAGTGTGCAGGAGTTCCAGCAGGTTACAGAAATCCGTCACGGCATACAAGCATGAGAAGGTTAGAAAGGCAGATCAGAATGGAGTCTGTAAGAGGATAATTGATAAGAAGGTTTTATTAGCTGATGTCTTTACAGAGAATATAGAGGCGTGCAGAAGGTAATAGAGGTAAGGAGAGGTGTAGGTGTTGGTGGAGCAAACAAAGATAGGAAGGGAGCTGCTGGAAAATGTTACAGGGATAGCAAGGGGTATAGAGGCTGGAGAATGTCAGAGGAAAAGGGAGTGATATAGGTACTGGAGAATGTTACAGGGATAGGGAGTGGGTGTATGTGCTGGAAAATGTGATACAAAGTGGTGTAGAAGCTGGAGAAGTTTACAAGATGAGGGAAGGAACGGGGAAGGAGGTGATGACAAAAGTGTAAATGATGGATGAAATTACAGAAATTGGGAGGAGTGAAATCTGGTTGTGGCAAATGTTGTTTTATGGGCTGGAGGGTGTTACAGAAAAAGGAAAGGAAGTCTGGAAATGTTATTTAGATGGCGAGGCATGCACATTCGCGAACATACTACTGACTTTTCTAGTAATTCACAGGATATTGGGAGTGGTGTATCAAATGGAGGTTAGAGAGATAGCGAATACTATCAGGGCTGTAGCTGATTAGAGACATTAGGAGGGGTGTGGGGGTTGGAGGTGGTTCGAGAGTTACTGAGAGCTGGGACTGGCAGTGGTTTGGGAGCTAGGGAGGGGTGAAGGGGTTGGAGCAGTGGACAGACACAGGGAGGACTGTCGGCACTGGAGGTTATGAGAGGGATAGGGAAGGGTGTAGGGATGAAGGTGGATCGAGAGATATGGAGGGGTGTAGAATCCAGAGGTGGTTAGATGGATAGGGAGGTGGAATAGGCTGGAGATGGTTAGAGAGACCGGAATGGATTAGGGACTAGATGAAGATAGAGAGATAGAGAGGACTGAAGGAGATTGGAGAGATAGGAAATAAGAAGGGGTGCGAAGTGTTTTGAGAGATACTGGGGTGTGTAGGCTAGAGGTCGCTAGAGAGATCTGGAGCCGTGTGGGGGCTGGAGATGTAGAGTATTAGGGACGGGTGTGGGGGATGATTGTTGGTTAGAAAGACATGAAGGGATGTGGGAGGTGGAGGTGATTAGAGAGATACGAAGGGATGAAAAGTCTAGAGGAGGTTAGGGAAATCTGCAGTGGTGTATAGGCTGGAAGGGCTCGAGACTTAGGGAGGGATTTGGAGGTTGGAGGTGGTTAGAGAAATATGAAGGGGAAGGTCCTGCACAAGGTGAGCGAGGTGGCAGGGGTTGAGGAGCTGACGGATGTCAGAGAGATAGGGAAGCGTGAATGGCATGGAGGATGTGATAGAGGTAGAGAGGGGGACTGGGATGGAGAAGCATAGAGAGTTGAGAGTGGTGAATGAGCTGGATGAGGTTAGATAGATAGGGAGGGGTGAAGGAGTTGGAAGAGATTGGTGAGATAGGGACGATGTAAGATTTGGAGGTTGTTTACTAAATCAGGATTATTAAAGATTCTGCGCGAGTCCACAGAGATAGAGCAGTGAAGGAGATGGCCAAGGTTAGAGAGACAGTGAAGGGTGTAGTACTGGGCAGGCGGTTAGCGAGACAAGGAGTGGTGTAAAGGCTGGTGGAATTTAGGTCATAGTCGCTGAATATAATAGTGGCGATACGCTGGGTTACTGAGGTAGAGATTGAGGTAGCGGTTGAAGGAGATGACAGAGAAAGAGGTACAGAGGGACAGGTTGAAATGGCTTGCGCAATGACTTTGTCGAGGACAATTAGCAGAAATCTGTGGAATAGACAGGACACTCGGAGGAACTTAAGGAGTGAGACATTGTAGGGTCGAGTCATAACAGCCATAAAGTCAGAGTCATGCAGCGCAGGAGAGGCCCTTCGATTGAATAATAACAATAACAAAAACAAAAAGCCCTGTAGTCCCTGCAAAGTCCTCCTTCCTAACATCTGGACACTATTACCAGAATTGGGAGAGCTGTCCAGCAGATTTCTCAATCAGCGTTGTAAAATAACGAAGACGCATGGTGTCAGATCAAACACTGACACGGAAACCTCCTGCTGTCTTCCCTCCCTCAGCCTCATGGTGTTAGATATAAACATTGACAAGGAAACCTCCTGCTACCTCCCCTCCCTCTACCTCATTGTGTCAGATAAACACTGATACGGAAACCAACGGCTTACTCCCCTTCCTCAGCCTCATGTTGTCGGATCAAACATTAACACGGAAACCATCTGCTGGCTTCACTCCCTCAGCTGATACATTAGTGGTCCCCAACATTGAACAACACTCGGTGAAAGCGCTGAGAGAGTGACAAAGTTGGAGAATGTATAATGGGTGGGGTATTTCAAAACCACCACCAAGAAGGATTCGGCAGCTGCATTGCTGATCAAGATGGTCACGTCCAAAAGGGCATTGCTGCTAGAATGGATCTGCACCGGGTGTTGAAGGGAATAACTAAGAGGGAGAAACATACTTGACCTTATTCTCACCAATCTACCGACTGCAGTCACATTCATCGATGATCATATTGGTAACAATCACTAGCACATGCAGGATTTCTGGAGACAAAGTCCTTGCCAGTAGTGTATGTATGTGAGTGCGTGTGTGTGTGAGAGAGAGAGAGACTATCACCAAGCTAAACCGGACAGATTTCAAATAGATCTACGAACTCAAAGCTGGGCTGTGTGAGGTGATTCGGATCATTACCAACAGCAGCAGAATTTTATTCGAGCACAATTATCACTGTCATTGCCTGGCATAAACTTCAATTTACCCTGACCATCCATGCAGGGAATAAACACTTTTTCTCAACGCAGAACACAGGAGGGCCTGCAACAAGCAGAACCAGGTCCATCTCAAAATGAGGTGACGTTGCCAATCAGTTACGTCATGTACATACACAGTCAAAACATCAATGACTACCCCTTTCGTCCCGTTGCCACCATTAATAAAGTGATGAAAAATGTCATCGACAGTGGTATCAAACATTACTTCCTCAGCACCAAGCTGCTCACTGAAGCTTAGTGTGGGCTCTGCCAGGCCCACTCATCCCCTGAGCTCAATGAAGTCTTGGTTAGAAGATGGATAACAAGAAAATACATGGGTGAAAACTCGAGCTGAGGGAAAAATGCAAGTAACACCATCAAAACTTCGTTGGACCAAGCATAGTATCAGTGATTAATAGCAAAACGGGAGAAAATGGAATGAAGGGAATCTGGTACAAACCTGGTACAAACAATCATAGTCAGGCTTGATGGAGAGCAGCCATCAAAGCTTTGATTAGATTACTTACAGTGTGAAAACAGGCCCTTCGACCCAACAAGTCCACACCACCCCGCCCAAGCGAAACCCACCCATACCCCTACATTTACCCCTTACCTAACAATACGGGCAATTTAGCGTGGCCAATTTACCTGACCTGCACATCTTTGGACTGTGGGAGGAAACTGGAGCACCAGGAGGAAACCCACGCTGACACGGGGAGAACGTGAAACCACACACAATCAGTCGCCTGAGGCGGGTATTGAACCCGGGTCTCTGGCGCTGTGAGGCAACAGCGCTAACCACTGTGCCACTGTCCCGCCTCAGGCGACTGACTGTGTGGAGTTTGCACGTTCTCCCCGTATCTACGTGGGTTTCCTCCGGGTGCTCCGGTTTCCTCCCACAGTCCAAAGATGTGCAGGTCAGGTAAATTGGCTATGCTAAATTGCCCATAGTGTTAGGTAAGGGGTAAATTCAGGGGTAAAGGTGGGTTGCGCTTCGGCGGGGAGGTGTGGACTTGTTTGGCCGAAGGGCCTGTTTCCACACTGTAAGTCATCTAATCTAAAAAAAAATCAGCAAGGCAGCCTTTGTGTACAGCCGGAGGAGATGGGGGCGATACTAACCTAGTGTTTTGCATCATGTTTACAGTGGCGAAGGAAATGGAAGATATAGAATGTGGGGAAATAGATGGTGACAACTTGAAAATGTCCATATTAAAGAGGAGGATGAGCTGGATGTCTTGAAACACATAAAAGTGGATAGATCCCCAGGAACTGATCAGGTGTACCTTGGAACTCTGTGGGAAGCTAGGGAAGTGATTGACGGGCGCCTTGCAGAGAAATTTGTATAATCGATCATTACAGGTGAGGTGCTTGAATTTTGGAGGTTGGCTAACGTGGTGCCACCATTTAAGAAAGGTGGTAAGGGAAAGCTATAGAACTATAGACCAGTGAGCCTGATATCAGTAGTGGGTAAATTGTTGAAGGGAATCCTGCGATTTAGGATTTCCATGTATTTGGAAAGGCAAGGAGTGACGAGGGATAGTCAGCATGGCTTTGTGTGTTGGAAGTCATGTCTCAAGAAATTGATTGCGTTTTTTGAAGAAGTAACAAAAAGGATTGATGAGGGACGATGATTGGATGTGATCTATATGGACTTCAGTGAGGTGCTTGAATTGGTTCCTCATGGGAGGTTGGTTAGATCTCATGGAATACAGGGAGAACTAACCGTTTGGCTAGAGAACTGGTTCAAAAGTAGAAGACAGAGGGTGGTGGCGGATGGTTGCTTTTCACACTGGAGGCCACAAGGATCGGGGCTGGGTCCACTACTTTTCGTCATTATGTAAATGATTGGCCATGAACGTAGTAGGTGCAGTTAATAAATTTGCAGATGGCACCAAAATTTGAGATATAGTGGACAGTGAAGAAGGTTACCTCAGATTACAACGGGATCTTGATCAGATGGGCAAATGGACTGAGGAATGACAGATGGAGTTTAATTTAGATAAATGTGAGGTGCTGCATTTTGGGAAAGCACATCTGAGCAGGACTTATACACTTAATGGGAAGATTCTAGGGAGTGTTGATGAACAAAGAGACCTTGGAGTTGATAGCGCCTTGAAAGTAGAGTCGTAGGTAAGCGGATAGTGAAGAAGGTGTTTGGTATGCTTTCCTTTATTGGTCAGATCATGAGTAAAGGAGTTTGGAGGTCATGTTGCAGCTGTGCAGGAAACTGGTTGGGCCACTTTTGGAATATTGCGTGCAATTCTGGTATTTTTAATATTGGAAAGATGTTGTGAAACTTGAAAATGTTCAGAAAAAATTTACAAGGATGTTGCCAGGGTTAGACTATTTGAGCTGTCAAGAAGGCTGAAACGACTGGGACTGTTTTCCCGGGAGCGTCAGAGGCTGAGGGGTGACATTCTTGAGGTATATAAAATCAAAAGGAGCATGGATAGAATAAACAGACAAGGTCTTCTCCATGGGATGGTGGAGACCAGAGCTAGAGGGCATAGGTTTAGAGTGAGAGATGAAAGATTTAAAAGGGACTTAATGGACAACCTTTTCACGCGGAGTGTGGTGTATGTATGGAATGTACTGCCAGAGGAAGTGGTGGAGTCTAGTACAATTGCAGCATTCAAAAGGCATCTGCATTAGTATATGAATAAAAAGGGTTTAGTGGGATATGGGCCAAGTGCTGGCAGATGGGACGAGATTAGGATAGGATATCTGTGTGGCATGGATGAGATGGACCGAAGGGTCCGTTTATGTGCTGTACGTCTCTAGGACTCTCTAGCTCTAAATGTTTTCCACTGTTCATTTATAGCCTGCCATTTCAGTCTGTTTCTCCTGTTTACCTTGGTCAGTTCTCTCTCAAAATTATGTAATTGGCTTTGTTACTGATGCTCGGGTGTGCTTTATGGACATTTTCAAATGTCATAATCTCTTTGAATTGCGGTATAATTTCGTGGAGGATCTCAGTGCAATATTTCTCATTCAATCAGCTTCATCACACAATGGTCGATCTGAGATAGTTACATCCCTACCCAGTTGCACAATGTGTTATTCCAAGAAACACTGACTAAAACATTCAAGGAGGATCGACGATAATATCACTCTTGCCAATGTGTCTGTCCCAGATTATACAAGCATTGAAATCTCCCAAAATCATCACACCACCTTTGTGACGAAGTGCAATTAATTCCTGTTTAATGCAGGGTTGAGCAACGAAATACTGCAAGGCAGCTTAAAAACTGTTCTCTTGCTTTTGTTTATGACACATAGCACCCAGAATTTGCATTCAGGCTGATTCAGCTGCATAATCCGAGGCCAAGTGCTTTCTCTGTAATACCATTGTTATCCATTAGTGTCAGGGTTCCCATCTTGTTTTTCCATTCTGCCTGAGATCTGTAAGGTTGTTTACTGTTGAATATTTATGTTCCATCTTTTGTTCACCATGTAATCACGTCTGTCTGCTGACAAAATCTCATTTTTCTCAGTGTCAGAAGTCATCTTATTGTAGATACTTTGTCCATTCCACAAAAACAACAACATAATTAGATTAGATTAGATGAGATTTGATTTGATTAGATTACTTACAGTGTGGAAACAGGCCCTTCGGCCCAACAAGTCCACACCTCCCCGCCAAAGCGCAACCCACCCGTACGCCTACATTTACCCTTACCTAACACTACGGGCAATTTAGCATAGCCAATTCACCTGACCTGCACATCTTTGGACTGTGGGAGGAAACCGGAGCACCCGGAGTAAACCCACGCAGACACGGGGAGAATGTGAAAACTCCACACAGTCAGTCGCCTGAGGCGGGAATTGAACCCGAGTCTCTGGCGCTGTGAGACAGCAGGAATAATTTACATTTTCCCACAATGTCCTGTCACAATCCTATTCGCTGATGTACAGTTTTAGTTCATCTCTGTCCCTTCCTGCTCCTTTCTGCTTGTCTTCAGCCACATCCCAATGCTGTTCCGATACTTCACATTTTCTCTTTGGATTTTGAAAGCTTATTTCACCTGAACCCTGTCCTTGCATCCTCTGTGTCAGTTTAAAGCCCTGTCCATAAACAGACCAACATAACTGGACAGGATACTGCTGCCAGCAGGATTGGTTTTGATGCACTCATGGGATGTTGCTGTCTCTGGCTGGCCAGCAACGCATGCTCACCCTTACCAGTCTTAGAGCTAAGTGGCTTGCCAGACCATTTCAGAGGGCATTTGAGATTCAAACCCATTGTTCTGGGTGTGGGTTCATATGTAGGCCTGATCAGCAGCCTATAACAGATTTCCTTACTTAAAGGGTATTAAGTAGTCAGGTGGATATCCCTGCTACTGGCATTAAATTCTGGATGAACGGTCAAGTGAGAGTAACGCGAGGCCATTGTCTGGCCCCCTGATAGCTCCCTCATCCCTAATTACTGATCCCAGTGCACCTTTTTCGTGACTGTGGTTCGATCGTGATGCCTTCCTATCACTCAGTATCTCTCCATGTGGTATCCCTCACTGTGAGGGCTTAGTTGATGCTGGTGACTGCAACTTTTGCAGCTACTCCAGTTCCTGAGCCAATAGTGTTCTCCACTCCAGAGAGACATAGCAGCGCAGGCCAAGGATGGAGATTGGGATTTTCCAGATCTCTGTGGGACTCAGTGCCATTCTCCATGTGTAACCCTCACTGCGTCAGTCTAATTTCCCATTCTGTCTATTCCTCTGTCTCCTGTAGGTAATCAGGATATTTCTGACTCAGCAGAATTCCAAATTCCTGTTTCATTCAATGGTCAGCCAGAGAGATGGAGAGTGAGATCTAGAGCCTTCAGTAAATCCTGCAGAACGGTACGATCACTCGCAGTGAACAGAGCAGAGTGTATTTAAGGGATCGAACATTGGTCCAGAAGACATGACACAGATACAGTGTTGTAGCACGAACACAGAGCATGATGTTTCCAGGCTCAATCCCAGCTGTAATGAGCCTTCCTGTGTCAATATAGGAAGTTGACAGTTATCAATCCAGGCCTGTGCTGTCTTAGTGACGATCAGTACAACAGAGGGGAAAGCAGGCCTCCCTTAAGAAGGTGGTATTAAAACCTGGGGTATTTCTGTTCTATATTCTCCCTCTCACACTGTCTCTTGTCGTGTGATAGAGTCATACAGCAAGGAAACATGCCTTTCGGTCCAACTCATTTGCGCCAGTGTCTTCAATGCTTGCAATTCCCAGACATTTTCCTATTTCTGTAAACTCCACCCCTCCCATATTCCGGCTGTATATTTCAAACCTACTCCAATGCTGACGACTCTCCCTGTTGCACTGAAACTGAAAGCAGTCAATCAGCTGGTTGAACAGGGAGTAGACAAGTTGAGGGGAAGTACGGACTGATTGAGGTACAAACATAAAGATAGATAAATCCCCTGAGCCAGATGGGGTATACACGAGGTTACTCCAGGAAGTGATGGAAGAGATTGGTGTGCCTTTGGTGATGATATTTGCGTCCTCACTGTCCACTGAAGTAGTGCCTGATGATTGGAGGGTGGCAAATGTTATTCCCTTGTTCAGGAAAAGGAACAGGGATAACCCTGGGAATTACCGAACAGTCAGTCTGACATCAATGGTGGGCAAAGTACTGGAGACGATTCTGAGAGACAGGATTTTTAATTACTGAGAAAACCATCGTTTGATAAGAGATAGTCAGCATGGCTTTGTGAGGGACAGGTTATCCCTCAGAAACCTTACTGAATTCTTTGAAGATGGAAAAAACACGTTGATGAAGGTCGTCAAGTAGAAGTAGTGAACAAGAACTTTAGCAAGGCATTTGATAAAGTTCCCCATTGTACGCTCATTCAGAAGGTAAGCAGGCATGGGACACAGGGAAATCTGTCTGCTTGTATATGGACTTGACTGGCCCAGGTAAGACACAGGGTGGTAGCAGATGGAAAGTATACAGAATGGAGTTCAGTGACCAGTGGTGTTCCACAGGGATTGGCTCTGGGACATGTGCTCTTTGTGATTTTTATAAATGACTTTGATGAGGATTTGGAATGGTGGGTTAGTAGGTTTGCCGATGACACAAATGTTGATGCAGTTGTGTATCGTGTGGAGGGCTGTTATAGTTTGCAATGGGACATTGACAGGATGCAGAGCTGGGCTGATCGGTGGCAAATAGAGATCAACCTTAAAAAGTGTGAAGCGATTTATTTTGGAAGGTTGCATTTGTATGCAGATTACAGGGTGAAAGGCAGAATTTTTGGAAATGTGGAGCAACAGAGGGATCTTCGGGTCCATGTCCATAGGTCCCTCAAAGTTGCCAACCAGATTAATAGGATTGTTAAGAAGCCGTATGGTGTGTTGGCTTTCATTATGGGGGATTCAGTTTAAGAGCAGCGAGGTTAATGCTTAACTCTATAAAGCTGTGGTTCAACTACGCTTGGAATATTGTGTTCAGTTCTGCTTGATCTCATTATAAGAAACATGTGGACGCCTCAGAGAGTGTGTGGAGGAGATTTACCAGGATGCTGCCAGGACTGGAGAACATGTCTTAGGAAGAACGTTTGTGGGACCCAGGGCTTTTCTCCCTGGAGCGAAGAAGAATGACAGGTGACTTGATAGAGTTGTACAAGATGTGGAGAGACATAGAGTGGATAGCCAGAGTCTTTTCCGAGGGCAGAAATGGCTATCAACAAGGGGCATAATTTTAAAGTGATTGGAGGAAGGTATCAGGGGGATGTCAGAGATAAGTTCTTTACACAGAGAGAGGTGGGGACGGAATGCATAGCCAGTAGTGGTAGTCGAGTCAGATACATTAGAGATGTTTAAGAAGACTCTTGGGTAGGCACATGGAAGTTAGTGCATTGAAGGTTATGTAGATTCGTCTGATCTTAGAGTAGTATAAAAGGCTGGCAAAACATTAAGGGCTGAAGGGCTCTTACTGTTCTGTACTGTTCTATGTACCAGGTGACTGTGATGGAGTGAGTGTGAGGCGGTCAGGGTGAGGGTGATGGAGTAAGTCTGAGGGGGCCAGGGTGACTGTGATGGAGTGAGTGTGAGGGGTCATGGTGACGGTGATGGAGTGAGTCTGAGGGGGTCAGGGTAACGGTGAGGGAGTGAGTGTGAGGGGGTCAGTGTGACGGTGATGGAGTAATTTTGAGAGGGTCAGTATGACGGAGATGGAATGATTGTGAAAGGGTCAGGGTGACTGTGATGAAGTGAGTGTGACTGAATCAGCGTGACGGTGCTGGAGTGTGTGTGAGGGGGTCATTGTGACGGAGATGCAGTGGGTGTGAGGGGGTCAGGGTGATGGTGATGGAATGCGTGTGAGGGGGTCAGGGTGACGGTGATGGAGTGAGTATGAGGTGGTCAGGGTGAGAGTGATGAAGAGAATGTGAGGGGTCAGCGTGGCGGTGATGGAGTGATATGGGGCGGTCAGTTTGAGGATGATGGACTGAGTGTGAGGGTGTCAGGGTGACGGTGATGTAGCGAGTGTGAGAGGGTCAGGGTGACGGTGATGGAGCGATGCATTGAAGGTTATGTAGATTCGTCTGATCTTAGAGTAGTATAAAAGGCTGGCAAAACATTAAGGGCTGAAGGGCTCTTACTGTTCTGTACTGTTCTATGTACCAAGTTTCACTCAGTTTGTGGATTCTCATCAGTTTCTAAATGTGCGAGGGAGTGAAGTGTGTGAGGTCAAGAAGCTGGGGAGGGGCATTAGGCCAAGACTTCCAGTTTTGGTGTGCATGGTTACAGTCACCAGAGTGTCAGCACAATATGTGTGGTTCCCTAGACCAGCCAACATCCAACAAGTTCAGTTTTTAAAGTGATTCTTGGCTTGCCATGTGCTACTGGTTTCTTCAGATACATTCTGTTGGGTGACCATGTATTAATATCTGACCATCCACAGACATGTGCAGTTTTACTTTGATACTGGTGAATGTGAAGCTACATTTATTGGATAAACCTTCAGAGAATTCACCATGAGACACAAGATGCTGCAGAAGGCTGTCAAATGTGAACGTTTTAAAACAGATCTGGTCCAAGGTGAAGATAGAGTGAGTCTGAGGGGGCCAGGGTGACTGTGATGGAGTGAGTGTGAGGGGTCAGGATGACGGTGATGGAGTGAGTGTGAGGGGGTCAGTGTGACGGTGATGGAGTGATTTTGAGGGGGTCAGTATGACGGAGATGGAATGATTGTGAGAGGGTCAGGGTGACTGTGATAAAGTGAGTGTGACTGAATCAGCGTGACGGTGCTGGAGTGTGTGTGAGGGGGTCATTGTGACGGTGATGCAGTGGGTGTGAGGGGGCCAGGGTGATGGTGATGGAATGCGTGTGAGGGGGTCAGGGTGACGGTGATGGAGTGAGTATGAGGTGGTCAGGGTGAGAGTGATGAAGAGAATGTGGGGGGTCAGCGTGGCGGTGATGGAGTGATGTGGGGCGGTCAGTTTGAGGATGATGGAGTGAGTGTGAGGGTGTCAGGGTGACGGTGATGTTGCGAGTGTGAGAGGGTCAGGGTGACGGTGATGGAGCGATTGTGAGAGGGTCAGGGTGACGGTGATGGAGTCAGTGTGAGGGGGTCAGGGTGACAGTGATGGAGCGAGTGTGAGAGGGTCAGTGTGATGGTGATGGAGTGAGTGCGAGGGATACAGGGTGACAGTGAGAAAGTGAGTGTGAGGGGTAAGGGTGACGGTGATGTTGCGAGTGTGAGAGGGTCAGGGTGATAGTGATGGAGCGAGTGTGAGAGTGTCAGTGTCACGGTGATGGAGTAGGTGTGAGGGAGTCAGGGTGACAGTGATGGAGTGAGTATGAGCGGGTCAGGTTGATAGCGATGGAGTGAGTGTGAGTGCGTCAGGGTGAGCGTGATGGAATGAGTGTGAGGGAGTCAGGGTGATGGTGATGGAGTGAGTGTGATGGGGTCAGGGTGACGGTGATGGAGCGAGTGTGAGGGGGTCAGGGTGACAGTGATGGAATGAGTGTGAGAGGGTCAGTGTGATGGGGATGGAGTGAGTGTGAGGGCATCAGTGTGACGGGGATGGAGTGAGTGTGAGGGGGTCATAGTGACTGTGACTTGCTGAGGGTGAAGAGCTCAGGGTGACGGTGATGGAGTGAGCGCGATGGGGACCTGGTGACTGTCACTGGTGAGTGTGAGGGGGTCAGGGTGACAGTGATGGAGTGAGCGTGAGGGGCCATAGTTACAGTGACTGGGTGAGTGTGAGGGGGTCATGTTGACTGTGATGGAGTGAGTATGAGGCGGTCACGGTGACGGTGATAGAGTGAGTGTGAGGGGTTCAAGCTGACGATGATGGCTTGAGTGTGAGGGGCTCACAATGTCTGTGACTGGGTAAGTGTGAGGGGCAGGGTGAGGGGGATGGAGAGAATGTGAGGAGGTCAGGGTGGTAGTGATGGAGTGAGTGTGAGCAGGTCAGGCTGACAGCGATGGAGTGAGTGTGAGAGTGTCAGGGTAACGGTGATGAAGTGAGTGAGAGAGGTTCAGGGCGACGGTGAAAAATTGAGTATGTGGGGGTCAGGATGATGGTGATGGAATGAGTATTAAGGTGTCAAGGTGATAGTGATAGAGTGAGTGCGAGACTGTCAGGTGACGGTGATGTAGTTGGGTTGAGTGGGTCAGTGTGACTGTGATGGAGTGAGTGTAGGAGGGTCAGGGTGACAGTGATGGAGTGAGTGTGAGGGGGCCAGGGTGACGGTGATGGAGTGAGTGTGAGGGGGCCAGGGTGACAGTGGTGGAGTGAGTGTGAACGGGCCAGGATGAGGATGATGGAGTGAGTGTGAGGGCGTCAAGGTGGCAGTGATGGAGTGAGTGTGCGAGGGTCAGGATGACGGTGATTGAGGAAGTGTGATTGTGTAAGGGTGGCAGTGATGGAGTGAGTGTGAGGATGTCAGGGTGACGGTGATGGAGTGAGTGTGAGGATGTTAGGGTGACAGTGATGGAGTGAGTGTGAGGGGTTCAGGGTGACGTTGGTGGAGTGAGTGTGAGAGGATAAGTATGATGGTGATGGACTGATTGTGAGAGTGTCAGGGTGTTTACGATGAAGTGAGTGTGACTGGATCAGCGTGACGGTGATGGAGTGAGTGTGAGGGAATCAGTTTGAAGGTGATCGAGTGAGTGTGAATGAGTCAGGGTTTCGATGATGGAGTGAGTGTGAGGGGATCACGGTGATGGTGATGGAGTGAGTGTGAGGGAGTCATAGTGACTGTGACTGGCTGAGTGTGAGGGGTTCAGGGTGACGGGTTTGGAATGAGCGTGAGGAGGTCAGTGTGGCGGTGATGAAGTGAGTGTGAAGAGGTCAGAGAGACAGTGATGGAGTGAGCGTGATGGGGACATAGTGACTGTGAGTGGGTGAGTGTGAGGGGATCAGGGTGACGGTGATGGAGTGAGTGTTCGGGGGTCAGCGTGACGGTGATGGAGTGAGTGTGAGGGGGTCAGGGTGACGGTGATGGTGTGAGTGTGAGGGGGGCATAGTGACTGTGAGTGGGCGAGTGTGAAGGGATCAGGGTGACGGTGATGGAGTGAGTGTTCGGGGGTCAGCGTGACGGTGATGGAGTGAGTGTGAGGGGATCAGGGTGACGGTGATGGAGTGAGTGTGAGGGGGTCAGTGTGACAGTGATCGGGTGAGTGTGAGGGGGTCATAGAGACTGTGACTAGGTGATTGTGAGGGGGTCAGGATGACGGGTTTGGAGTGAGTGTGAGGAGATCAGCGTGGCGGTGATGAAGTGAGTGTGAAGAGGTCAGGGAGACGGTGATGGAGTGAGCGTGATGGGGACATAGTGACTGTGAGTGGGTGAGTGTGAGGGGGTCAGGGTGACAGTGATGGAGTGAGCGTGAGGGGCCATAGTTACAGTGACTGGGTGAGTGTGAGGGGGTCATGTTGACTGTGATGGAGTGAGTATGAGGCGGTCACGGTGACGGTGATAGAGTGAGTGTGAGGGGTTCAAGCTGACGATGATGGCTTGAGTGTGAGGGGCTCACAATGTCTGTGACTGGGTAAGTATGAGGGGCAGGGTGAGGGGGATGGAGAGAATGTGAGGAGGTCAGGGTGGTAGTGATGGAGTGAGTGTGAGCAGGTCAGGCTGACAGCGATGGAGTGAGTGTGAGTGCGTCAGGGTGAGCGTGATGGAGTGAGTGTGAGAGTGTCAGGGTAACGGTGATGAAGTGAGTGAGAGAGGTTCAGGGCGACGGTGAAAGAGTGAGTATGTGGGGGTCAGGATGATGGTGATGGAATGAGTATAAAGGTGTCAAGGTGATAGTGATAGAGTGAGTGCGAGACTGTCAGGTGACGGTGATGTAGTTGGGTTGAGTGGGTCAGTGTGACTGTGATGGAGTGAGTGTAGGAGGGTCAGGGTGACAGTGATGGAGTGAGTGTGAGGGGGCCAGGGTGACGGTGATGGAGTGAGTGTGAGGGGGCCAGGGTGACAGTGGTGGAGTGAGTGTGAACGGGCCAGGATGAGGATGATGGAGTGAGTGTGAGGGCGTCAAGGTGGCAGTGATGGAGTGAGTGTGCGAGGGTCAGGATGACGGTGATTGAGGAAGTGTGATTGTGTAAGGGTGGCAGTGATGGAGTGAGTGTGAGGATGTCAGGGTGACGGTGATGGAGTGAGTGTGAGGATGTTAGGGTGACAGTGATGGAGTGAGTGTGAGGGGTTCAGGGTGACGTTGGTGGAGTGAGTGTGAGAGGGTAAGTATGATGGTGATGGACTGATTGTGAGAGTGTCAGGGTGTTTACGATGAAGTGAGTGTGACTGGATCAGCTTGACGGTGATGGAGTGAGTGTGAGGGAGTCAGTTTGAAGGTGATCGAGTGAGTGTGAATGAGTCAGGGTTTCGATGATGGAGTGAGTGTGAGGGGATCACGGTGATGGTGATGGAGTGAGTGTGAGGGGGTCTTAGTGACTGTGACTGGCTGAGTGTGAGGGGTTCAGGGTGACGGGTTTGGAATGAGCGTGAGGAAGTGATGAAGTGAGTGTGAAGAGGTCAGGGAGACAGTGATGGAGTGAGCGTGATGGGGACATAGTGACTGTGAGTGGGTGAGTGTGAGGGGATCAGGGTGACGGTGATGGAGTGAGTGTGAGGGGGTCAGGGTGACGGTGATGGTGTGAGTGTGATGGGGGCATAGTGACTGTGAGTGGGCGAGTGTGAAGGGATCAGGGGGACGGTGATGGAGTGAGTGTGAGGGGATCAGGGTGACAGTGATCGGGTGAGTGTGAGGGGGTCATAGAGACTGTGACTAGGTGAGTGTGAGGGGGTCAGGATGACGGGTTTGGAGTGAGTGTGAGGAGATCAGCGTGGCGGTGATGAAGTGAGTGTGAAGAGGTCAGGGAGACGGTGATGGAGTGAGCGTGATGGGGACATAGTGACTGTGAGTGGGTGAGTGTGAGGGGATCAGGGTGACGGTGATGGAGTGAGTGTGAGGGGGTCAGGGTGACGGTGATGGAGTGTGTTTGAGGGGGTAAGTGTGTCTGTGATGCAGTGAGTGTCAGGGCGTCAGTGTGACGGTGAAGGAGTGAGTGTGAATGGGCAGTGCGACAGTGATGGAGTGAGTGTGAGGGGGTCAGGGTGACAGTGATGGGGTGAGTGTGAGGGGGTCATAGATACTGTGAGTGGGTGATTGTGAGAGGGTCAGGATGACGGTGATGTAGTGAGTGAGAGGCGGTCAGGGTGAGGGCGATGGAGTGAGTGTGAGAGTGTAAGTGTGACAGTGATGGAGTGAGTGTGAGACTATCAGGGTGACGGTGAAGGAGTTGGTGTGAGTGGCTCAGTGTGACGGTGATGGAGTGAGTGTGAGAGGGTCAGTGTGACGGTGATGGAGTGAGTGAAAAGGCGTCTGGGTGACGATGATTGTGTCAGTGTGAGGTGATCATGGTGACGGTGATGGAGTCAGTGTGAGGGGGTGAGGGTGATGGTGATTGAGTCAGTGTGACTGGGTCAGTACGACAGTGAAGGAGTGAGTGTAAGGGCGTCAAGGTGACAGTGATGGAGTGAGTGTGAGAGGGTCAGGGTGAGGGTGATGGAGTGAGTGTGAGAGGGTCAGGGTGACGGTGATGGAGTGAGTGTGAGGTGATCATGGAGACTGTGATGGAATGAGTGTGAAGGGGTCAGGATGAGGGTGATGGAGTGAGTGTGAGGGGGTCAGGGAGACTGTGATGAAGTGAGTGTGATGGTGTCAGGGTGAGGGCGATGGAGTGAGTGTGAGCCGACCAAGATGACAGTGATGGAGTGAGTGTGAGGGGGTCAGTGTGATGGTGATAGAGTGAGTATGAAGTGGTCAGGGTGAGGGTGATGGAGTGAGTGAGAGGGGGTCAAGGTGACGGTGATGGAGTGAGTGTGATGGGGTCTGGGTGAGGGGGATGGAGTAAGTGTGAGAGGGTCAGGGTGATGGTGATATAGTGAGTATGAGGTGGCCAGGGTGAGGGTGATGGTGGGAGGGTGAGGGGGTCAGTCTGAATAATGGAGTGAGTGTGAGGGGATCATGGTGACCGTGAGAGTGAGTGTGAGGGGGTCAGGGTGACAGTGATGGAGTGAGCGTGAGATGGTCAGGGTGACGGTGATGGAGTGAGCGTGAGTGGGTCAGGGTGATGGTGATTGAGTCAGTGTGAGGGGGTCAGGGTGACGGTGATGGAGTGAGTGTGAGGGAGTCAGCGTGGCGGGGATGGAGTTAGTGTGAGGGCGTCAGGGTGACAGTGATGGAGTGAGTGTGAGGGTGCCAGGGTGATAGTGATTCAGTCTGTGTGAGGGGGTCAGGGTGGCGGTGATGGAGTGAGTGTGAGGAAGTCAGCGTGGCGGGGATGGAGTGCGTGCAAGGGGGTCAGAGTGACAGTGATGGAGTGAGTGTGAGGGCGTCAGGGTGACATGATGGAGTGAGTGCAAGGGGGTCAGAGTGACAGTGATGGAGTGAGCGTGAGAGGGTCAGAGTAACGGTGATGGAGTGAGTATGAGGTGGCCAGGGTGAGGGTGAGGGATTGAGTGTGAGGTGGCAAGGGTGAGGGCAAGTGTGATTGGGTCAGGGTGACTGTGATGGAGCGAGTGAGAGGGGTTTAGGGCGACGGTGATGGAGAGAGTGTGAGGGGGTTAGGGTAACGGTGATGGAGTTAGGGTGAGAGGGTCAGAGTGTCGGTGATGGAGTGGTTGCAAGGCGGTCAGTGTGAGTGTGATGGATTGAGTGTCAGAGGTTCAGGGTGACGGTGATGGAGTGAGTGTGAGGGGATCATGGTGACCGTGGAGGAGTGAGTGTGAGGGGGTCAGGGTAACAGTGATAGAATGAGTATGAGGTGGCTAGGGTGAGGGTGAGGGAGTGAGTGTGAGGTGGCCAAGGTGAGGGTGAATGAGAGAGTGTGAGGGCGTCAGGGTGATAGTGATTGATTCAGTGTGAGAGGGTCAGGGTGACGGGGATGGAGTGAGTATGAGGGGGTCAGGGTGTGGGTGATGGAGTGCGTGTGAGGGGGATGGGTGACGATGATGGAGTGAGTGTGAGGGGTTCTGTGTGAAGGTGATGGAGTGAGTGAGTGTGAGTGGGTCAGTTTACCGGTGATGGAGTGAGTGTGAGGAGGTTAGGGTGACGGTGATGGAGTGAGTGTGAGGCGGTCAGTGTGAGTGCAATGGAGTGAGTGTGAGGGGATCATGGTGACCGTGGAGGAGTGAGTGTGAGAGGGTCAGGTTGACAGGGTTAGAGTGAGTATGAGGTGGCCAGGGTGAGGGTGAAGGAGAGAGTGTGAGGGGGTCAGGGTGACAGGGTTAGAGTGAGTATGAGGGGGTCAGGGTGTGGGTGATGGAGTGGGTGTGAGGGGGTCGGGTGACGATGATGGAGTGATTGTGATGGGTTCAGTGTGAAGGTGATGGAGTGAGTGAGTGGGTCAGTTTGCCGGTGATGGAGTGAGTATGAGGAGATTAGGGTGACGGTGATGGAGTGAGTGTGAGGTGGTCAGTGTGAGTGCGATGGAGTGAGCGTGAGGGGGTCAGGGTGACTGTGAGTGAGTGAGTGTGAGGGGGTCAGGGCAACATTGATGGTGTGAGTGTGGGAGGACCAAGGTGACGGTGATGGAGTGAGTGTGAGCAGGTCAGGGTGGCGGTGATGGAGTGAGTGTGAGGGGGTCAGGGTGACGGTGAAGGAGTGAGTGTGAGGTGGTCAGCGTGACGGGGATGGAGTGAGTGTGAGGTGGTCATAGTGACGGTGAGGGAGTGAGTGCAAGGGGGTCAGGGTGACAGTGATGGAGTGAGCGTGAGAGGGTCAGGGTGACGGTGATGGAGTGAGTGTGAGGGGGTCCGGGTGATAGTGATTGAGTCAGTGTGAGGGCGTCAGGGTGACGGTGATGGAGTGAGTGTGAGGGAGTCAGCGTGGCGGGGATGGAGTGAGTGTGAGGGCGTCAGGGTGACAGTGATGGAATGAGTGCAAGGGGGTCAGAGTGACCGTGATGGAGTGAGCGTGAGAGGGTCAGGGTAACGGTGATGGAGTGAGTGTGAGCGGGTCAGGGTGATAGTGATTGCGTCAGTGTGGGAGGTCAGGGCGACGGTGATGGAGTGAGTGTTATGGGTTCAGTGTGAGTGTGATGGAGTGAGTGTGAGTGGGTCAGTACAATGGTGAAGGAGTGATTGTGAGGGGGCCAGGGTGACGGCGATGGAATAAGTGTGAGGGGGTTAGGGTGACGGCGATCGAATGATTGTGAGGGGGTCAGGGTTACAGTGATTGGGTCAGTGTGACGGTTATGGAGTGAGTGTGAGGGGTTCACTGTGATGGAGATATACGCACACAGCCTGGGACTGACTCACTCGCTCACAGCCTGGGACTCTCTCACTCGCTCACACGCTCACAACTTGGGACTGACTCATTGACTCTCACACACACACACAGCCTGGGACTGATTCTCTCTCTCTCTCTCTCTCTCTCTCACACACACACACACACAGAGCCTGGGACTCACTCGCTCACACACACACACACACACACACACACACACACACACACACACACACACACACACACACACACAGCCTGCGACTGACTCACACACACACAGCCTGGGACTGACTTACTCGCTCACACACACACACACAGCCTGGGACTGACCCACTCGCTCACACACACACAGAGACACACAGCCTGGGACTGACTCACTCACTCACACACACACAGCCTGGGACTGACTCACTCACTCACACACACAGAGCCTGGGACTGACTCACTGACTCACACAAACACAACCTGGGACTGACTGACTCACTCACTCACACACACACACAGCCTGGGACTCACTCGCTCACACACACACACACACACAGAGTGGTTTGACTCACTCGCTCACACACACACACACAGCCTGGGACTGACTCACTCGCTCACACACACACACACACACAACCTGGGACTGACACACTCGCTCACACACACACACACACACAGCCTGGGACTCACTCACTCACACACACACTTTGGTTTTCCCATAAACACTCTGGGACATTCTGTGATTCTCTCTTACACTCGGGGATTCCTTACACACCATAGGACTCTGGGATTCTCTCACACACACTCTGGGCACACTCACACACTCTGGGATTCCGTTACACACTCCGGGACACTATGGGATTCTCTGACACACTCTGGGATTCTCTCACACAACCTGGGACACTGATATCTTCTCCCACTCACTGTAGGGCCCACTCCCACACACTCTGGAACACTGTTATTCTCTTACGCAAACGGATTATCTCGCACACTCGGGGAATCTCTCGGACACTCTGGGATTGTCTCGCACACTCTGGGACACCGTGATTCTCTTACACTCACTGGGATTCTCTCGCAAACTCTGGCATACTCGGGGAATCTCTCTAACATTCGGGGATTCCTTTACACACCATGGGTTTCTGGGACTCTCTCACTCACTCTGGGATTCTGTTATACACTCTGGGATTCTCTCACACACTCTTGGAATCCCTAACACACTCTGGGATTCCCTTACGCAATCTGGGACACTCGGGGATTCTCTCTCACACTGGGATTCCCTTACACACTCTGGGATTCCCTTACACAATTTGGGACACTGGGACTCTCTCTCACACACTCTGGGACACTATGGGATTCCCTCACACATTCTGGGACTCTCTCACACAACCTGGGACTCTCTCACACAACCTGGGACACTGGGACCCTCTCCCACTCACTCTGGGACACTGTGATTCCCGTATACTCACTGGGATTCTCTCGCACACTCTGGCACACTCGGGGAATCTCTCTAACATTCCGGGATTCCCTTACTCACCATGGGACTCTGGGACTCTCTCACTCACTCTGGGACTCTCTCTCACTCACTATGGGATTCCGTTACACACTCTGGGATTCCCTTACACACTCAGGGACACTATGAGATTCTCTCACACATTCTCGGACACTCTGGGATTCTCGCACACACTCTAGGAATCCCTAACACACTCTGGGATTCCCTTACGCAATCTGGGACACCGGGACTCATTCACAAACCCTAGGACTCCCTTACACACCCTGGGACACTGGGACCCTCGCCCACACACTCTGGGATTCCCTTACGCACTCTTGGACATTCTGGGATTCTCTCACACGCACCCTGGGATTCTCTCACACACTCTGGGACTCTCTTACACACACTGGGACACTCGGGGATTCTCCAACACACTGGGATGCCCTCTGGCACATCCTGAGACTCGCTCACACTCTGGTACGCCCTGGGACTCTCTCACACACAACCTGGGACTCTCTCACATACACCTTAGGATTCTGTTACACACTCTCAGACAAAATCAACTAGGAGTGGCGGCAGTTAGCTATGAGGAGATCGAGGGAGAGTAAGAGGCCAGTACGGGGTGCCCTCTGGGATTCCCTGACACACTCTGGCACACTCCAGGACATTCTGTGATTCTCTCTTAGACTCGGGATTCCCTTAAACACCATGGGACCCTGGGACTCTCTCACTCACTCTGGGACTCTCTCTCACTCACTGTGGGATTCCATTTCACATTCTGGGATTCCCTTACACACGCTGGGATTCTTTCTCACACTCTGGGGCTCACTGGGATTCTCTCACACATTCTAGGAATCCCTAACACACTCTGGGACGCTGTGGGATTCCCTTATGTAATCTGGGACACTGGGACCCTCGCCCACACACTCTGGGATTCCCTTACGCAATCTGGGACTCACACTCTCTCACACACACTCTGGGACACTGGGACCCTCTCCCAAACACTCTGGGTCACTGGGACCCTCTCCCACACACTCTGGGTACACATTCTGGGATTCCCTCACATACTCTGGGAAACTCTGGAATTTTGTCACACACTCTAGGAATCCCTAACACACTCTGGGACTACCTTACCTAATTTGGGACACTGGGACCCTCGCCCACACACTCTGGGATCCCCTTACGCAATCTGGTACTCAGGGACTCACACTCTCTCACACACACTCTGTGACACTGGGGCCCTCTCCCACACACTCTGGGATTCCCTTACACACTCTGGGACACTCTCCCAAACACTCTGGGACACTCCGGGATTCTCTCACACACTCTGGGACACTCTGATTCCCTTGCACACTCTGGGACTCGCAGACACACTCTGGGACACACTCACACACTCCGGGATACCCTTACATACTCTGGGACTCGAAAACACACTCTGGGACACTGGGACCCTCTCCCACACACTCTGGGTACACACTCTGGGATTCCCTCACAGATTCTGGGACACCCTGGGACGCTCTCTCGCATGCGCGCACACCCCTGGGACGCCCTGTCGCGTGCGTGCGACCCCCCCCCCACCCCGAGACACTCTCTCACACGTGTGAAACCGCGCCACCCACTACAAGGGATGGTCTCGCGCGCAACCCCCACCCCGGGACGTTCTCTCGCGCACACACACTCTGGGACATTCTGTGATTCTCTCTTACACTTGGGTATTCCCTTACACACCATGGGACTCTCTCACCCAATCTGGGACTCCCTGGGACCGTCCCTGTCACACTCTGGGGACTCCCTCACACACTCTGAGGATTCCCTTAGGCATTCTGGGATTGGTGGCAATGATGTTGTAGCAACGGGTTTGGTGGCAACGGCGTTGCACGGGGTTGGGATGGCAACGGCGCTGCACGGGGTGGGGGGCAACGGCGTTGCACGGGGTTGGGGGGGCAACGGCGTTGCACGGGGTTGGGGGCAACGGCGTTGCACGGGGTTGGGGGGGCAACTGCGTTGCACGAGGTTGGTGGGCGAACGGCGTTGCACGGGGTTGGGGGAGCGAATGGTGTTGCACGGGGTTGGGGGGGCGAACGGCGTTGCACGGGGTTGTGGGGGGAACGGCGTTGCACGGGGTTGGGAGGCACGGGGTTGGGGGCACGGTGTTACACGGGGTGGGGGGCACGGTGTTACACGGGGTTGGGGGCGATGGGGTGGGGGGAACGGCGTTGCACGGGGTTGGGGGAATGATGTCGGTCGGGGTGGGGGGGAACGGTTTCGGACGGGTTTGATGGGCGCGGGTTTGGACGGTGTTGGGGGTGGGTGAGGGGACTGGAGCCCCCTGTAAATAGAGGTACATTCCCCTCAGCGCCTCGGAGCCCTCTGTAAACACTGACACATTTTCCCACCTACCCCCTCGGAGCCCCCGTAAACACTGACACATTTCCCCTGCCCACCCCCCTCGGTGCCCCCTGTAAACACTGACACATTCCCCCTTAAAGCTCCCCCTCAGAGCCCCCTGTAAACACTGACACATACCCCCACCCCCCTCGGATCCACCTGTAAACACTGACACATTCCGCCTCCCCTCTCGGAGCCCCCTGTAAACACTGACACATTCCCCCCACCCCTCTCGGAGCCTCCTGTAAACACTGACACATTCCCCCTGCCCACCCCCCTCGGAGCAACTTGTAAACACTGACACTTTGTCCCCAACCCCCTCTCAGGGCCCCCTGTAAACACTGACACATTCCCCCACCCCTCTCGGGGCCCCCTGTAAACACTGACACATTCCCCCACCCCTCTCCGAGCACCCTGTAAACACTGACACGGTTCCCCCAACCCCCTCTCGGGGCTCCCTGTAAACACTGACACATTCTCCCACCCTCTCGGAGCCCCCTGTAAACACTGACACATTCCCCCCAGCCCCCTCGGAGCCCCCTGTAAACACTGACACATTCCCCCTCCCCTCTCGGAGCCATCTGTAAACACTGACACATTCCCCCTGCCCACCCCCCTCGGAGCCCCCTCTAAATACTGACACATTCCCCCTGCCCACCCCTCTCGGAGCCCCCTGTAAACACTGAAACATTCCCCCCCCCCCCCCCCCCCCGCAGCCCGATGTAAATACTGACACATTCCCCCCACCCCTCTCGGAGCCCCCTGTAAACACTGACACATTCCCCCTGCCAACCCCCCTCGGAGCCCCCTCTAAATACTGACACATCCGCCCCACCCCTCTCGGAGCCCCCCTAAACACTGACACATTCCTCTGGTGTATTAATCCGTTCCTGAAAGTTGTATGAACATCCCCACAACCACGCTAAATCAGCTTCTCTCAAGCTCCCACTCACAATGAAAGCTATAGCCCCCTCTACAAATGGGTGAACAATCCAAATGATACCCTTCCATTTCCTACATCAAAGCAGTGACTACTCTTCAAGCTGACAATCTGGGCCTCCAGTCAATCTCTCTGTCCTAGCAATTAACTGAGTAAATATTACTCAGCGGCACGGTCGCACAGTGGTTAGCACTGCTGCCTCACAGCGCCAGAGACCCGGGTTCAATTCCCGCCTCAGACGACTGACTGTGTGGAGTTTGCACATTGTCTCCGTGTCTGCGTAGGTTTCCTCCGGGTGCACCGGTTTCCTCCCACATTCCAAAGATGTGCAGGTCAGGTGAATTGGCCATGCTAAATTGCCCGTAGTGTTAGGTAAGGGGTAAATGTAGGGGTATGGGTGGGTTACGCTTCGGCGGGTCGGTGTGGACTTGTTGGGCCGAAGGGCCTGTTTCCACACTGTAATGTAATCTAATCTAAAGAAATATCCGTTCTGACCTTGACAGTCAACCTTTTAGGGACTCCCCCGGAGGGAAAATGTGGATATTGGGTATCTCTTGGATTGTCCCATCTGTTGGAAGGGTTTCTCCATCAAGATCCTCTGATTCAGAGTCCAGAAGCCGGGATGTGTGGAAGGACAGGACTGTGTGAGCTACTGTATACCACATATGACTGTGTCAGTCACAAAAATAAATCTCTCGGTTTGAGTCCTTTAATGGTCAGTGAGGATCAGTAATGGACGTCTGATTCCCTGTCTGGGAGAAAATCTTCCTGTTTTGCGAGATCAACATTTTAAATTGAATATTCCCATGTATCAGAACTGCCTCCAAAGTCAGCGATGAACAACGGACCCTAATTTACATCAATGATACCCAGAAAGAGTCCTTGCTGTTTCAATATCGCAGTCACAGTGCCACAGTCAAGCAAATGAGGGGATTGGTTCTCCAAACAAAAACCCGACAGAACGATACCATTTCGCCCCAGGAGTCTGACCACAGCTTAATAACATTCTTTGTTCTGCTTAAAAGTTACATCAAATGCAAAACATTAACTCTGCTTCTCTCTCTCTACAGTTGCGGCCAGTCTGTTTCAAATTTCCAGCAGCCACAGCATTTCTGTTCATTTTAGTAACATCACCATTAACTTTTCAGAACTCACCCAGTTTCTGCAACATCTTTTGATCCACTTAGTATTACAAACATTGCACATTATTCTCTGGAATGTAGTCAGTGATTCCGTTCTTGAGGTGGAAATGATCACAGATTCCCAGGTGTTTGAGTGAAGTCATTTCTCCTTATCTCAGTCACTCAGGCTGCTCTCCAGTCCTGAGACTGTGACCCATTGTAGATTCCTATCAGCAGAGACAGCTGCCAACATCAACCCTGCCAATCTCTTTGGTAATAATATCCAGTTCAATGAAAACACTTCTTATTGACATGCAGTACTCACCCACTTAGTCCCACTTTGTAAACAACCTCCAGTCCCAGTAATGAGTCAGTGCCCTTCTGTTACAAACACTCTGATGGCAGCGTGTGCTTCCTTCAGGGAAGAAAACAAATTTGCACCCATCTGTGTCCATCTGTCTGCCTGAGGTTTCACTAAGTGCATTAATGGAAATCACATTGGAAAACAAAACCCCTTTCCAGGTGTTTACATCACTTTGTGCAGAATTTACAGACAAAGGAAATCTGCGTTATCGGGAGCATAATCTTATTAGTGACAGTCTGTTGCACAGAGCAACATGATCCTCTCACAAACACAAGCCATTGTTTTATGTTGAAATTGAAATATTAAGCCAAAAAGATCATGTAAACAATCTGCTGCTTGTCACTTTAATAAATAACCTTGCTGATAAAGTAATGCTCAATTTGTTATAAAGTTGAAGGTGAGAGAGAGAGAACGCTCTTCTGAACTGAGAGCTTACAACTACCTGTGTACTGTGTATGACTGGCCAGCAATCCCAGAGTGTACTGGGAAAGCAAACAAATGTAACATTTGGCTGTGAAATATAGACCTGAGTTGGTTTCTGTTTTGACAATAATTCAAATTTAACCTATCAGTTTAAATTATACCCCAAGATTCCAAAACCCAATCGAGTTTGAATTTATGTTTTGCCAGCATCAAGCCAATGAGATTATCTAATGGGGGCAATTAAAATGCAGACATTTTAAAAACTGGGCAGAGAGTAACTGCCGTCTGAGAGAGTTAACATCTAGCTCGTCAAGAAATTAGGAAAGTCCCTCAATCAAAGGGTACCTTTTCATATGAAACATACTCAGAGTAAAAGAAGACAACGACGACCCAGGGAGATCCTCCACCAGAAGCAGAAAGACACAAAAGACACGAGTCACTGTGTGGGTTTGACATTAAATTGATGTAATTTTAATAAGTGCCTTATTGAAATAACGTATAGTTATAGAGCCGCAGGCAGATAATAAGCAGTGAAGAGAAAGGGAGAGCTTAGATTTATGAATAGTTGTTTAATATTCACATTTCGAGTTAAAAATAAATTGATGCCATTTTCTTTAAATAGTGAAATTTGTGAGTTTTCTGTCACTCAGACTTTAACAGATTATGTGGTGAGGTAAACTTTTCTGGGTGTTTGGTTTAATTAATAGAGGGGTTCACCGTCATGTTGTAACAGAAGAAACACAACAAAGAACAGCACAGCACAGGAACGGGCCCTTCAGCCCAGAATGTTGTGCTGAATGTGACACCAAATTAAACTCATCCTTTCTGCCTATCTTTGTTCCATATCCTTGCATGTTCACATGCTCACCCAAAAACCCCTTAAACACCCCTCTCATATCTGCCTCCTCCAACGTCCATGGCAGCATGTTCCAGATTCCGACCACTCCCTGTGGAAAACATGTTACCCCTCACATCTCCTTTGAGCTCTCCCCCTCTCACCTTAAATGCACGTTCTCTAGTAAAAGATATTTCAACTCTGGGTAAAACATTTTGACCGTCAACCCTGTGCATCTCTTGACGCTGCGCTGACCCTCCCTAATTAGGCCATTCTTTAGCAAATGCGCATAAATCCTATCCGTAAGAATTCTCTCCAAAGCTTCTCAACTACTGAGGTGAGACTCGCCGTGCTATAATTTCCTGGATTGTCCCTATTTCCCTTCTTGAAGAGGGGAACACCATAAGCTACTCACCAGTCCTCTGCGACCTTCCCAGTGGCTAGCAAGGATTCAAAAATCTTGGCCAAGACCCCAAAAATCTCCTGTCTCGACTCTCTCAATAACCTGGGGTAGATACGATTTGGCCCTCAGGATTAATCCACTTTATTGCTCTTCAAGAAATCCAACGCTTCTTTCTCGACCTCAAAAATGCCCGAGCACATTTGCATGCTCCACACAAATCTGATTATCCTCTATATCACTTCCCTGGGTGAATGCCGATGCAAAGTACTTCCACTGACTTCAAGCACAAGTTCACTCCTTCAGTCTTGACTGGCCCGACCTTCCTACTAGTTACGTGAAAGCTGTGGAAAGGGTTCAGAGGAGATTTACTGGGATATTCCCTGGTATGAAAGGAAGGTCTTACAAGGAAAGGCTGAGGGAATGGAGGCGTTTTAGTTGGAGAGAAGAAGGTCGAGAGGTGACTTAATTGAGATATATAAGATAAACAGAGGGTTAGATCGGGTGGACAGGGAGAGATATTTTTCCGCGAATGGTGAAGGGGACATAGCTTTAAATTGAGGGGGGATAGATTTAGGACAGACATTAGGGATACTTTCTTCACTCAGAGCAGTAGGGGCCTGGAACGCCTGCCTGCAACAGTAGTAGAATCGCTGACGTCAAGGGCATTTAAACGGGCATTGGACATACATATGGGTAATATTGGAAGGGTGTCGGTTAGATAGGCATCAGATTATTTTCACAGGTCTGTGCAACATTGAGGGCTAAAAGGCCTGTACTGCGCTGTAACGATCCATGTTCAAATCCTCTTATGGGTAATTATCTCCAGAACGACTTGGGATTCACTTTAACCCTAGTTGCGAAGGGCATGGCTCCTCCTTGCTCTGCTCATTCCCTGTTTGGATACCTTCAAGCTTTTGTTTTATACATTTCTCACATGCCATGCCAATTCTAGCTCCCCAAAATTTGCATAGACTTGTTTTTTTTTCCCTTTTGACTGAATCCTCAGCCCCCCTCATTATCCATGGGACCCTTACATTGCCAGCCTTGTTCCTCCTCCTTACTGGAACATGCTGGTCGTGTACTCCGATCGGCAAGCCTTTAACTAACTCCCACGTGCCCAATGTGGCATTGTCTGATGACAGCTTCTCCCAATTAACACTCCCAAGCTCCTACCTAATACTGACATCATTTGCAATCCCACAATTTAGAAACATCCCATGTGATCCTGACCTTTTCCTTATTCGTAGCTACCTTTAAGAAAAACTTGAGTTGTGATCACTGTTTCCAGAATCGTCTCCCACTGAAAGGTCAGTCACCTGGCGAGGCTCATTCGGCAATATAAGGTTCACTATGACCCTGCCCCCTCCTTACTGTTTCAAGAAATCGTCTTGGATACACTAAACAAACTCTACATCGTCTCATCCTCTTGCTCTAAAGTAAGTCAGCAAATGGTGTAGAAGTTAAAGTCACTTTGAGAACTCTGTTGTTATTGCCTCTTTCCATAATCTGACTAGATATTTGTACCTCGAGGTATCGTTGGCATATTGGGGGGTCCTATAGTATAATCCCATCAACTGCATCCTTCTTATCCACGTTGCCTCAGTGGACGAGCCCCTCCAGTATGTGCTGAGTGCAGACGTAACATCCCCCCCCCCCTCCCCCCCGATTGGTAATGCAACTCCTCCACGTTTTTTATCCTCCTTTCCATCTCGTCTGAAACAATGAAACCCTGGAATATTGAGCAGCCAGTCCTGTCCTACTCCGAACCAAATCTCTGGAATGGCCACAATATCGGATCTGAGCTTAACTACCTTAGCTGTGTTGCACCTTGTGTTGAAATTAACACAATCAGCCCATTTGTACTATGGTGTTCATTTCTCTGTATTTCTTTTCTGACTGACTTGTTTACATCTTCCGACCTTCCTCCCCCGCCCCCCACCTTCCCCCCCCCACCCCTCACCCCCCCCCCCCCCCCCCGCACAACGTGCTGGCCTGCTGCTGTGGTTCCCAGGCCCTTGTCATTCTAGTTTAAACCCTCACGGGTAGCAGGAATGTGCCTCCCTGTGAGGATATTGGTTCCCCTCTGGTTCAGGTCACCCCTGCTCCAGAAGAGGTCCCAATGGTCCAAGATTCTGAAACTCTCCCCCTGTACCAGCTCTTCAGCCATGCATTTATGTCTGCTATCTTTCAATTCCTTGCCTCACTACCACATGGGGCTGGTGGTAACGCAGTGATTACTACCCTCAAGGTCCTGCTTTTCAGTCGTTCCCTATTTCATGTGCTTACTCCTCAGGATCTCATACCTCTTTTTATCCGTGTCGTTGGTAGCAATGTGCACCATGACCTCTGGCCTCCCATTCTCCCAATTCAGAATTTCAAGCAAATGCTCAGAGATGTCCCTGATCCAGGCACCAGGGATAAAACACCCCATCCTGGAGTCTCGGACGCAGCCACAGTAACACCTGTCTATACCCCCAACTAGTGGTTCTCCTCCCATTTTCACTCCCGTGGATTTTGCCCGACCTTGTTTTACAGCAGAGTCAGTTATAGAGTAATAGAGTCTTACAGTATGGAGACAGGCCTAGGGACCAGACTGATCCCTGGCAACCATAATTTCCATCCATGGAAACCCCATTTCCCTGCCCATGCCCCTTATCCTTCTTATTCTTTCCTATCCATGTATTTGTCCAAATGCCTTTTAAATGTTGTAAATGTACCTGCCTCAGCCACTTCCACTGACAGCTCATGACGTATGCGTATCAGCATCTGTGTAAAAAAGTTGCTGCTAACGTTCCCTTTTATTCTTTCCCCTCTAATCTTAAACTGATACCCTTTCGTCGTCAATTCTTCAACCCTGGGAAAAAAGACTGAATGCATTCACCCTATCCATGCGTCTCATGATCATATACATTTCTATAAGATCTCCCTTAAGTCTCCTTTGCTCTGAAGAAAAATGTCCCAGCTTGTCCAACATCTCCCGATAACTCAGGCCATTGAGTTGTAGTGTTATAGACCTGGCCACCGCTGTTCTACTCCCTTGAGAAGCTATCCCCAACAATACACCAGCTCTCCCTCCTAACCATCCCCCATCCAGCCCCTCAATACACCAAATGTCTCTCCTTAACCATCTCCCGTCCACCCTCTCAATATACCTCCTCTCCCTCCTCAAACATCCCCCATACAACCCCATCTTTGTCTCCTGTATGCTCCTCAGTGATTCCTGCTTTTGCTCCAACCCAACGACATGGTCACCCACCTACCTGATTGAACCTGGGTGTTTGGAGAGGGCAGGATCATGGGTGTATTTAAACGCAATGAATGGAATCCTGAAATTGCATTTGGACTGATTGTAATGTGGAGCAGCGTGAAATGGAGGTGGATGACTTACGTGACTTGCTGTAAGGATACTGACAGTAGAATCTGAGGTGATCATGAGTATATGGAGGTAGAATGTGGGAGACAAGCTGGGACGGTATTGGAATAGTCATGGTAACAGGAAACAAATGCTGAATGGAGAGTTTCAGCAGCTGATGGACTGACACTGAGGTCAGCCATCAGAAACTGAGCAATTGACCATCATCTAATAGGACAGAGATACTGATCCATCAGCCTGAAACTGACTGACCACGTGGCTGTCAATGAATCCAACACGAGTGAATGGAAACATTGCTCAGAGCCTGTTTCTGTAACATTCAACACAACCAGGAAATGGAAAGTGAATAATGAGCTGAAAACAAGGTTCTGTTAGAGTCAAAAATCATTCAATGTTCAGTCATTGAATATTCTAACCTGCAAAAAGGAATCTCCCAGAACCACAACAGAAGGAGAAAACACGCTTGGCAGAGACAGAATGAAGCCACCGCCTGCATCAAAACAGCTCAGAACAAAGAGGCTGAATTATCAACCAACTGACAAGCAATACAGATGCTTTTAGAGTTACAGATCGAGTTTAGAATTATTCAGGAAACAGACTTACCAGATACACTGGTCGGTGGTGTGTGCCAAAAATCCATGAAATAGCTTTGTGTTGTGCGGTTTTTTCGTTGAGAAATTATTCTTTGTTTTCGCTAAGAAGAGCGGATGTGTAGTTCACTGATCATTAGATTTACAGACAAAGGAAACCTGATCAAGGACTCACAGGTCAATTACACTGTTAGTGACAGTCCATCGCACACAACAACAGCCTGTTACACAGAGAACAGAACAGATTCTAGTTTAATAGAGACACTCTCACAATGAACATCTACTGCTTTAATAAAAATGTTACCTATTTGAAGAAAAGGAACATATCACCAATACAGCGAAACTTTTAAAGTGCCCAATGTAACTACGGAGTTTTTAACCAATTCAGTGATCACTGTTTCTATGTATTTTGAAGCTATTTTGAGCAGTGTATGTATCGTGGGTCAGTGTGGACTTGCTGGATCAAGGGCCTGTTTCCACACTGGAGGGATACTATTCAATACGATTGTCAACCTGCCCCACAGCAGGATGGGTAAGGCCCGAGCGGAGTCTGTACTGGGCAGGGGTTGTGTCCCACAGCGTAAGGCCTGAGGGGAGTCTGTACCGGGCAGGGGTTGTGTCCCACAGCAGGATGGGTAAGGCCCGAGGGGAGTCTGTACCGGGCAGGGGTTGTGTCCCACAGCAGGAAGGGGAAGGCCCGAGGGATGTCTGTACCGGGAAATGGTCGTGTCCCACAGCTGATGGGCAAGGCCTTGGACAAGTCTGGACCCGGGATGGGAAATGTCCAAGGGATATCTGTATAGGGAAGGCATTGTGTCCCACGTTAGGGTGGGTGAGGCCGGACGGGAACCTGTACAGGGGAGAGTGTGTCCCACAGCAGGATGAGTAAGGCCCGAGGGGATTCTGTACTGGGGACGGGTTGTGTCCCACAGCAGGATGGGTAAGGCCCGAGGGGAGTCTGTACTGGGGAGGGGTTGTGTCCCACAGCAGGATAGGTAAGGCCCCTGGGGAGATTGCACCAGGGAGGGGTTGTGTCCCACAGCAGGATGGGTAAGGCTCGAGGGGAGTCTGTATCGGGGAGTGGCTGTGTCCCACAGCAGGATGGGTAAGACCCAAAACGCGTCTGTACCGCGGAGGGGTTGTGTCCCACAGCAGGATGGTTAAGGCCCGAGGGGATTCTGTACTGGGGAGTAGCTGCGTCCCACAGCAGGATGGGTAAGACCCAAGGGGAGACTTTACCGGGGCGGGGTTGTGTCCCATGACAGGATAGGTAAGGCCCGAAGGCCTCCTGTACCGGGGAGGAGTTGTGTCCCTCAGCAAGATGGGTAAGTCCCAAGGGGAGTCTATACCGGGGAGGGGTTATGTCGCACAGCAGGATGGGTAAGGCCCGAGAGGACTCTGTACTGGGGAGGGTCTGTGTCCCACAGCAGGATTGGTAAGGCCTGAGGTGAGTTATACCATGGAGGGATTGTGTCCCAAGCAGGATGGGTAAGGCTCGAGGGTAGAGATACCAGAATGCAAGATCAAACAATTGTGCAGGAAGAAAGGGTTTTGATTCATGTTGCACAGGGATGCGCAACCTGTGAGCATACGAAGTGATAGCCTAGGGGCATTATTGTGAGACAATTTATCTAGAAACTCAGCAAATGTGCTCTGGACACAGGTTCAAATCCCACTATTGCAAATGATTGAATGTGAATTAAATGTTTCAAAAAAGATGTAATTAAAAATATGTAAGTGAGCATTAAATAATTGCTGATGTTAAGAAAAATCCACCGGGTGCATTCATGTCTTTAGTGAAGTAATCTCAGGTGGGTGTTTCCTCCGATTATCCCAGACCTCGGTAGCCCCGCCCTAATGCTCATTGACCTTCTCAAGATGGCGGCTCTGAGGCCCGCGCTCCCTCTTCCGCCAAACAAATTGCGGCCGTGACGCTGGGCCGCTTTCCCGACAGTGACCACCACCTCCGTATCCGGGCCTGGAGGGTCTTTTTCGGGTTTTTTCACCTATCCGCGTCTTGTGAATTCTCTCCGGTCCTTTCTCCCAGTGACTATCCCACACGCCGCTCTCTGAAGCCGATCGTAGCCGCACCCGGAGAAAGCTGCTCCATGTGTCGCCGTGTCCTGGTTAATGTGACACGGCGCATGCACTTCATGGAAACCAAACTGCGCGTGCGTCGGAGGTTATCAGTGAGTTTATAGAGAATATTCATACCTGCACAGAATCACGGGAGTAATATTAGACATTAACAATTGCTCTGTTGAGTTACAGTCATTGAGATGGTTAATATGCAAATAGATTTTTCGGTCCAACTTAACCATACCTGCCAGGTATGTAAATTACCAATCATTCTGAGAGTTTGAAAATAAGTTGTGTAAATAGAGTTGTGTAAATCGATTGGAAATATGTACATTGTCAGGTTTACATCTTAACTATGTTGTCAGATTTACATCTTAACGATTTCTTTAAAACCTCACAATGTTTTATGAGAGGGGTTTAATGCTCCACTATGTCGTGAGAATGATCAATCCTGCAAAACAGTTTACTTTCTGACCAATCCTGAAGCGTTCACTCCCGAGAATGCATTGGCCCCGCTCCTCACTCACTCTGGTTGGAGGACCGGATGCTGCTCTGTCCTCCAGTTCCGCCGCTTCCTCCCAATTGCAGGGTTGATTGAGGCGCGACTTAGCAGCGAAGCAACATAAACATTAAGGAACAAGGGAAGTTGGAATCGATGCCTTGTGATGCAGTGAAAATATCCCGAATCTTGGACCGAGAGACCGGCGTTTAATTCACAGATGGTGCAGGTGTGTGTAAAAACAACTTTGAACAGGTTCATGAGGGAAAACAAGGGAAGTCAGGAACCGAGTAAAATCAATAGAAAACGCATACAATGTGGTGGGGCTCTCGAGACTCAGATGATTTTAGTCTTTACCAAGTGTTTCAGGGTCCAAATACAGTCTGTTCCACTCCTCTATGTGCACATATAACACGATGGTGGGATAAAGTGTAGTGGGATATAAATGTGCTTTTCTGGAACTCCCTCGGTTTTGGAGTTGAAAATAGATGAGAAGGAGTAGGGTTTTGTATGAAGCTACCCGTTCCCCTCCTGTTGCAGCATCTCATTATTGCCTGACTCTACCTCGTGCATGTTTGTTAGAGATCACTGTCATTTGGTCAGCCCACAATACAAGATCCGTCACTCTGTTTAAGACAGCAGAAATCTCTTTTAGCGCTATAGTCATGACATGCATGGACCTGTTGCAGTGCTTCCAACTCCATGAGGAAGCCATACTCTCGATGACAGACAGACTCAGTCTTGAACCTCCTCTCTCGTTAAGACTTTATGTACTGCTTGCTGTCTTCCATTTCCCCTTTGCACGTTCGCTTTTCAATCCACCCCACCTGCATTACTGCACAGTTGGAGCTGTCAAGGGCAGAGGTCTGTGGAATAGCCTCCCTACCCTTCTCTGTCCTCCTTTTAAGATTTATTTTAAAATCATTCTCTTTAATCAATGTTTTGACCATCCATGAAGCACCTTAAGAGATTTGCCATTGTAAAAGATTCCATGCAATGCAAGTAGTTGTTGTTATTGCTGTACATTAGGAGAAACAGGAATGATACAGTAAAAATTCTAACAAGAAAGTCACTGATAGGTGTAGTGTATAGGCCACCAAATAATTACATCACATTGGCATGGGTAATAAACAAATAAATAATTAATGCCTGTAAAAATGGTACAGCTAATATCGTGGGTGATTTTAATCTCCATGTAGATCGGTCAAACCAGCTCAGTCAAAGTAGCTTTGAGAAGTTCATTAAATGTATCCATGATAGTTTTCTTGAACAGTATGAAATGGAAGTGACAAGGGAGTAAGCTATCCAAGATCTGGCCCTGTGCAATGAGGCAGGGAATAATTAATGACTTCAGAGTTAGGCATCCCCTGGGAAGAAGCGATCACTGTATGGTTGAATTAGAATACATATGGAGAGTGTGCAGATAAAATCTAATAGCTGGGTCCTGTACTTGAACACTGGGAACTACAATAGAATGAGAGAGAATCTGGATAAAGTAGACTGTAAACAAAAATTTTATGGTGGGAAGTTGATGAGCAGTGGAAGATTTTCAAACACATTTTACAAAGTGCTCAGCAAAGGTATATTCCAGTGAAAAGGAAGGACTGTATAAAAAGGCATATTCGGCAATGGGTATCTGAGGAAAGTGATCAAATTAGTCCATAAGACCATAAGACATAGGAGTGGAAGTAAGGCCATTTGGCCCATCGAGTCCACTCTGCCATTTAATCATGGCTGATGGGCATTTTAACTTCACTTACCCGCATTCTCCCTGTAGCCCTTAATTCCTTGTGATATCAAGAATTTATCAATCTCTGCCTTGAAGACATTTAGCGTCGCAGCCTCCACTGCACTACGTGGCAATGAATTCCACGGACCCACCACTCTCTGGCTGAAGAAATATCTCCGCATTTCTGTTCTGAATTCTAAGGCTGTGCCCACTGGTCCTAGTCTCCTCGCCTAACGGAAACAATTTCCTTGCATCCACCCTTTCCAAGCCATGTATTATCTTGTACGTTTCTATTAGATCTCCCTTTAACCTTCTAAACTGCAATGAATACAATCCCAGGATCCTCAGCCGTTCCTCGTATCTTAGACCTACCATTCCAGGGATCATCCGTGTGAATCCCTGCTGGACACGCTGCAGTGCCAGTATGTCCTTCCTGAGGTGTGGGGACCAAACCTGGACACAGTACTCCAAATGGGGCCTAACCCGAGCTTTTTAAAGTCTCAGTAGCAAATCACTGCTTTTATATTCTAACCCTCTTGAGATAAATGACAAATCGCATTCGCTTTCTTAATCACGGATTCAACCTGCATGTTTACCTTTAGAGAATCCTCGACTAGCACTCCCAGACCCCTTTGTACTTTGGCTTTATGGAGTTTTTCACCTTTTAGAAAGTAGCCCATGCTTGTATTCTGTTTTCCAAAGTGCAAGACCTCGCATTTGCTCATTGATGATTGAATTTCATCAGCTATTTCCTGGACCACTCTCCCAAACTGTCTAGATCCTTCTGCAGCCTCCCCACTTCCTCAGTACTACCTGCCTGGCCACCTAACTTCGTATCATCAGCAAACTTCGATAGAATGCCCCCAGTCCCTTCATCCAGATCATTAATATATAATGTGACCATGCAGGTAACCATGCCTGGGATCCAATCAACAACAAGTCCAGCAGTAACTTTCGTGCAATTGCCGAATGGGCAGACAATTCAAGTCCAAGGAGTTATCCAAGCAACTCAGTCCTCAATCAGGCAGTCCCCTCAAGTTCAGACTGTTCAGCTCTCTACTATACCTGAAAGTGAGGACTCCCAGGAATCTGTGAATAGCATGACTGACTCTCAACCGTAGAGAAATTCTACAGAGACGGCCTTCATACAGGAAAATTCTGAATGAACTTTCTTCTAATCCCCCCGGTGTGCCAAGAAATCAATGAGGAGAAATCAGAAGAAGAGTCTGTCTCAACTGTTACTACAATGACGATGCAGACACCCATCTATCAGACGAGCAGCGGACAATACCTTGCTGTCACACAGCGGGGACCAATTCAGCTGGCCAACAATGGTACAGATGGAGTGCAAGGGCTCCAGACACAAACAATGACCAACGCAGCTACAGCCAAGGTTGGAGTAACCATTATACAGTATGTCCAGAGCCCTGATGGACAGCACTTGTACAAGGTGCTGCTGGAGATGTCCAAACCTATCAGATCCGTACAACTCCTAACTTCACTGTTGGCCAGGGAATGGTTATGGCATCTTCACCAGTCCTGCAAAGCCAGCCCCAGAATGCTGAAGAAACCACTTGTAAACGTGAAATCCGCCTCATGAAAAACAGGGAAGCAGGTCGAGAGTGCCGTCGCAAGAAGAAAGAGTATGTGAAATGCTTGGAGAATTGGGTTGCTGTTCTGGAACATCATATTGAAAGAGAAGGCGTACAAAGTGGCCAAAAACAGCATGAAACTAGAACTGGGAAAATGTTAAATTTCAACCGAAAGCCACAAGAACTATAAAGAAAAGTAATATAGAACATGAGAAAAATAAACTAGCACAGACTATAAAGACAGAGAGCAAAAGCTTACATAAATATATATAACGAGAAAAGAATGGCTAAAGTAAATGTTGGTCCTTTGGAAAATGAGAAGAAGCATTTAGTTATGTGAATATCACAGTGGAGGATACTAATATCTTTCCAGTAACTAGCAAAGAGACAAAGGTAGGTGAGGATTTGGAAATTATCATTATTTCAGAACAGCTAGTTTTAGACTGTTTGGAGGTAATTGAGCTAATGATAGAAAAGTTTCCTGACCTTGGTGGAATGCATCCCAGGGTACTAAAAGAGATGCCAGGAAAAATAGCAAATGCACTGGCAGTAATTTTCCAAAATTCACTGGACTCTGTGGCAGTCGCAGCAGATTGGAAAACAGCAGAAGTGACACCACTGTTTTAAAAAGGCGGTGGACAAAAAGTGGGGAATTATAGACCAGTTAGTTTAGTCTCTGCAGTGGGAAAGATGCTTGGGTCTATTATCAAGGAAGAAATAATACGGAATATCGATAGGAATTGCCCCTTTGTACAGACGCAGCATGGGTTCATGAAGGGCAGGTCATGGTTGACCAATCTTTTTGAATTCTATGAAGACATTTCAAGCAAGGTGGACAACGGGAACCCAGTGGATGCGGTGTACCTGGATTTCCAAAAGACCATCAACAAGGTGCTGTGCAAGAGGCTGTTGCATAATATAAGGGTGCATGGCGTTAGCGGTAGCGTATTAGCATGGATAGAAGATTGGTAAACTAATAGGAAGCAAAGTGTGGGAACAAATGAGTATTATTCTGGCTGGCAATCATTGACAAGTAGTATGCCTCAGGGAGCGGTGTTGGGACTGCAATTATTTACAACTGATACAGATGATTTGGAATTGGAACCACGTGTAGGGTGTCAAATTTTGCATGTGACACGAAGATGATTAGCAGAATAAAGTGAGCGGAGGACTGTGAAACTTTGCAGAGGAACATAGATACATTGAGTGAGTGGGTAATGGTCTGTCAAATGAAATAGAATGTTTGTAAATATAAAGGTTATACTCTTTGGTTGTAGTAACATTAAAAAAAAAATCACTTGAATGTTAAAAAGTTGCATCATTTGCTCTGCAGAGTGACCTGAGCATCCTTCTGCATGAAGTTCTGTCACCAGGTACAACAATCAGTTCAGAAAGCAAATGGAATTTTGTTCTTCATTGCTGAAAGGAATGTGTTTAAAAGCAAAGGTTATGTTCCAGCTGTATTTGAGTGCTGGTGAGGCCACACCTGGCGTACTGCATGCAGTTTTTATCTCCTTACTTGAGAAAGGATGTACTGGCACGATAGGGGGTGCAGAGGAGGTTAACTAGGTGATTCCGAAGTTGAGGGGGTTGGCTTAAGAGAGACTGAGTAGATTGGCATTATATTCATTGGAATTCAGAAGAATGGAAACATATAAAATAATGAATGGAATGGATAACATAGAAGTAGAGAGATTTTTCCATTGGCAGGTGAAGCTCGGACAAGAGGGCATCACCGCAAGACTAGAGGCAGTAGATTTAAGACTGAATTGAGAAGGAACTTCTTGACCTCTATGGAATTCATTGCCCAGGGAAGTAGTTGATGCTAGTTTAGAAAACGTTTTTAAAGCTAGGTTAGATTTTTTAAAACGTAATTAATTAATGGACACGGTGAGAACATGGGTAAATGGTTCTGTGTCCACGAAATGATCAGCCATGATCTTATTGAATGGCAGAGTAGGCTCGAAGGGCAGGACGGCTTTGTACTGTTCCTAGTTCTTAGGTTATACATCCCTCCCTCATTCGTGACTTGGAGGTGTTGGTGTTGGATTGGGATGGATATACGTAAAATTCACAGAACACCAGGCTATTGGTCAACAGGATTATTTGGAGGCATTAGGTTTGCTGCTTCTTCATCAGGTGGTTTTGAGATGGTGTTGTGTCATTTTTAACTCTTGTAACTCATGAACAGCAACAAAAGCCACGAAGCAATCCGCATGCTCCAGCCAACAATGGGCCCTGGGTGATTGATGTCAGCGGCGGACCAATGGAAAGGCAGGGACAGAGCTGGAGGACCTGGGGGGAGTTGGTCCTCCGACCAATCAGAGTGAATGAGGGGCTGGACTAGACTGTACCACGTGATCATCCTCGCGGTTGGTTCGGGATGTGTGTACGGAGAGCTGTTGGTGAGGATAGAAATAAACAGCAGCAAGCGGGAGGGGAATGGTGTTGGTATGGGCTGAGAGGGTTTATAGACATTTGGTGCACATCGGAAAATACAAATTTGAAACTTAGTCCCGTTTTTGCAGTAAACGGGAAAATACCTCATCCAGCGATTGACTCGAGTAAGCACCACCATCTTTATTCGGGGCAACGATTCACTGGACACGTGCAGCCGCCAGCTTTGTAGGGGGCAAAGTTCAGCGGGACGCATGTGCAGCCTTCTCTGGAAGAGAGTCAGAGGGCAGGATTTACACAGAGCATATTCACACCCAGAGAAATGTTGTTTTTTTTCTGGATTTGTTTTGTCATTCATTTAAATGATTTGGATGTGAATAGAGGCGGTACAGATAGTAAGTTTGCAGGTGACACCAAAATTGGAAGTATTGTGGACAGTGATAAAGGGTATCTCCGAGTACAATGGGATATTGATCGGATGGAACAATGGGCTGGGGAGTGGCAGATAGGGTTTAATTCAGATAAATGTGAGGTGCTGCATTTTACAAAAGCAAATCAGAGCAGGACTCACACACTGCGTTGTAAGGTTTTGGAGAGTCTTGCTGAACAAAGAGACCTTGTAATGTAGGTTCATATTTCCTTGAAATTAGAGTCGCAGGAGATAGGATAGTGAAGAAGGCATTTCGTATGCTTCCCTTTATTGGTCAGAGCATTGAGTAAAAGAGCTGGACAGGACATTGGTTAGGTCACTTTGGGAATATTGTGTGCAGTTCTGGTCTCCCTCCTATCAGAAGGAGGCACTGAAACTTGAAAGGTTTGAGAATTGATTTTCAAGGATGTTACCAGCGTTGGAGGATTTGAATTGCAGGGAGAGGCATAATGGGCTGAGGTGTGATGCTATAGAGGCTTATAAAAATCGTGAGGGACATGGATAGCGTAAATAGACAAGGGTTGGTGGATCCCAGAACTAGAGGATATAGGTTTAGGGTGGTGGTGGGGGGAATTCAAAAGGAGCCGAAAGCGCAACTAAAATTGTAACATTTTAAAGGCATTTGAATAGGAAGGGTTCAGAGGGATGTTGGCCAAGTGCTGGAAAATGGGAATACATTAGGTTAGAATATCTGGTTGGCATAGGTGGGTTGGACCGAAGAGTCTGTTTCTGTGCTAGACATCTCTGACTGTGGGATCATAAAAGTGAACATTGCTCTGATTCATCTCTGGGTTCCTTGATGTCCACTTGTTTGTTGTCTAGCTATCTCAGTCTCTCGTGTGTATTTTTGCTCTGTGTAGTATTTTACTATTACGTTCACAGACCTCTTTGTAAATGAATTGTCCACTGCTGCCTGGCTCCTGACCATATGTTCCATTATCAGGTTATTTTTTCCACAATATCTTTGACAGTCAAGAGTTTTTTTTTCCAATAAGTGAGTGGATTTTCCTTCCATTTCTGACAGTCAAATTCTGCACCATTTTCATTCCCTAGAAAACATATTGCAATCCCTGAAACATGATGTGTATTTCTCCTTCCACAGATACAAGTGATCAAGGCCAAAGCTCTGTTGCCTGTTAAGAAGGTGATGTTTGACTTCCTTGTACTGCTGCAGTTGGAATAGTGAATGTGCTCCCACAGCGTGGTTGGATAGGAGACATTACAGATTATGCACTCAGAGATAGTGAAGAGTAGAAGATATCTGTACAAATCAACACATTTTTAATTTCACAAAAATATTGAGAACTTTTGACATAAGGCCACAGATGGAGAATATTATGTCTGGTGACCAAACCTTTGCGAAATAAGCAATTTTTCAGGAATGACTTAATGGTAGAAAGCAGATCTTACAGGGTGGGAATTCCAGATCGTGTCGCCTTGGAATCTACAGAAACAGTCACACAGCTGAACTCAAAAATAAACACATCATTGGGAGTCTAAACTAAAATGACTTATTGAGATGTGAAAGTGTGTCTGGTGCATGGAGATAGGAATGATTACAGCCAGGAATTAAGTCAAGGGTGTGAAAGTAAATTGCTGTTGCTTATAAATAGGAGACCTTTGATGGAGCAGCAAGCTCTGGTACAAGTGAGCATTTGGGCGGTAGAGTTTTCAATATTCTGAAGATTATAAGGAGGGTGATTGTGGGATGCTGGTCAGGAGTGGGTTTAGATAATGAAATCTAGAGTTAACAAAATAAATGAATGAGAGTTTCAGTAAATGAGCTGATACTGTGGTGAGGTTGGGTGATATCACCGGAGGATAGTGGATTAGTATAGGTTAGGTGGGCTTGGATCGGCGCAACATCGAGGGCCAAAGGGCCTGGACTGCGCTGTATTCTTCTATGTTCTATGTTCTAAGTCGAAATAGTGGTCTTGGAGTGGGACTGGGCTGTTACCCTCAGCTGTGGGATTCAGCTGTTTGTCAGTTTGTGAATCAAGTTTGTAACAATCTCAGAAGCTGATTGGCCCTGGAAGAACCCAAACTGGGCATCACTTAGCAGGTTATTGTGAGCATTTGCTTGACAGCACTGTCGATGACAACGTCTATCACTTGACTGCTGAGCGAGTGTGGACTGATGGAGGGAAATTGGCTGGGTTGGATGTGTCCTGCGTTTTTGTGTTGAGCAACACTGGGAAACATTTCCCAATGTGGTAGATGCCAGTGCTGGAGCACTACTTGTCTTGGTGGGCAGCAAGTTCTGGAGGAGAAAGTGAGAACTGCAGATGCTGGAGATCAGAGCTGAAAATGTGCTGCTGGGAAAGCGCAGCAGGTCAGGCAGCATTCAGGAACTCATTCCTAAAGAAGGGCTCATGCCCGAAACGTCGATTCTCCTGCTCCTTGGATGTTGCCTGACCTGCTGCGCTTTTCCAGCAACACAGTTTCAGCAAGTTCTGGAGCACAGCCATCAGTATTATTGCCACAATGCTGGCAGGGATCATAACCTTTACACTGCTTATCGATTTCTTGATCTGATTTGAAATGAGTTTTGAACCAATTCGATTCACATCTGTGATGTCATAGACAAATGGAGAAGGCTCATCCACTTGGCACTGCTGGCTGAAGATTGCTGCAAATGCTGCCGTCTTATCTGATGCATTAATGTGTGAGGCCCCTCCATCGGTAAGGGTGGGGATATCTGTGATGGCTGTCTGCAGTGAGTTGTTTAATTGTCCATCACCATTCCTGACTAGGTGTGGCAGAACTCAGATCTGATCCATTGGTTTTTGGATCACATAGTTCTATTTGGTGTTGCTTGCACTGTAGCTTCACCAGGTTGGCACCACATTTTTAGGTATGGCTGGTATTGCTCCTGGCATACCCTGCGGAACTCTCCATTGAACTATAGTTGATTCCCCTGGCTTGCTGTTAATGGTTGAGTCGGGGATATACCAGGCCATGAGACTTCCGATTGGCCTGGAGTACAGTTCTGCTGCTGCTGGTGGCCCACAGTGAGACAGACGTTGCAGGGTCAAGAGGGCTGATTGTGTTGTTGTATTTTCCAGTGCATTGGTAGATGTAATGTGATCCATCCAGTTTCATTCCTTGTTTGAGACTGTGCAGTGATTAATACAATGAGTGATTTGGTGGGCCACTGTCAGGAATGCAACTTTTTAAAAAAAAAAAAGGCTTTGTGATTTACACATGAAAGAAGTGAAACTCTCATGGTATTCGAACAGATGAAAGACTCACCAGACAATCAAGGTATTTTTCAATGGATAATTTCAGTTACATCACACTCTAAATTTTTGCTATAAATTCTGTGCCTTAGAATTGTTCCCTCCACAATCACCTGATGAAGCAGCGGCGCTCCGAAAGCTCGTGGCGCTTCCAAATAAACCTGAAGGACTATAACCTGGTGTTGTGTTATTCTTAACTTAGAATATTGCAACACTACTAACAGGGCTGCATGGAAACAGGCTCAGTCCAGTTTATCAATACATTCGAAAGGATTTCCTCCAAGTTTGATGACACAGTATTAGTCAATACCGTCAACGTCAACCCGCAATGTTGCTCTTAACAAAAACTTCAGGCTGACACAAAGCTCCCCACCCCACTGCAATGTGGTAACCGGGCCCGGCCCAGGAATTGGAACTGGGACATTTGTGGACTGTGATCTCAAAGGAAACGAGCAAACACAATTCTGACAGATTAGTCCTCATAGATGAGTAGCAGGTTTGAGACAAGGCCGGTGGTATGCCTTCTTGCACTTAGCTTAATTGCATTTCTTATTTACAGTCGTGTTTTGTAAAGTATAAAGAACCAGTTTGTTTTCCGTGGTTGGGGAGTTTTATCCTCGTTGATCACAGTTGCTGCCTCTCGCTCCCCAAGTCAAATCATAGGATCTATAACAAAACAATAAACTGTAGGTGCTGGAGATCTGAACCCCAGAAACAAAGTGCTGGAGAAACTCAGCAGTTCTGAGGGCATCGGTGAAGAGAAAAAAATGTTACATTTCAAGTTCACTGACTCTTCGTCTGAACGGACAAAAGGTCACTGGACTTGGAACTGACAATGTTTAATTCCCCTCAGAGATGCTGCTGGACCTGCGGTTCTACATCACTGTGCTTTCTTTCTTGAACTTTGTTTACAAGCACGTCTCAGTTTAAAAACAAGATTTAACTCAAAGTAACATTCCATTTCAAAATTAGCCGAGTGACACCAGTAATAAAGCTCATCCACCCAATGAGGCAGTTCAGCACAACATCCTGCAGTGTTGCACACAGCCACCTTTACCAAAGAATGATCACATGTCACAAAATTGAAGGCCAAGCGCATGTCTCTTTACAGGAGCTGAAGTCAAACTCAATTTTTGGAATGATTTTTATTAAACCTGATTGGACATTTAAATCTCAGAGCATAATCTTTGTTTTTTTAAACAAAGTGTGTGGGAAACATCCCACATCTTGCTAAAAGTTCAGTTCGGCCTGATACACAGAGCCAAAGGTCAAGCAAACATCACACTTTCCATTCACTCCTACAAAGGGCTGACATCACATTTTTTCAGGATTTAAAGTATTTTATAAATTGTTTGTAAAATAATTTGTCACGTTAAAGAACTGGACAATAAATGTCATTGTATACAATAAGAGTGAAGCCTGTGACAGCAAATTTAGCTTTAGAGGGCAGTGTATGTGCTTTCTAAATTCTGGGAGCACTTTGGGAGACTGCTCCCAGATGGTGATAGTGAGCATATCTGGAATGCACTTTTTAGATTTGGGAATCCTTGGGAGACAATCTGTGCTTTCAATAGTACTTGGCTTACGTTGTTGGTGTACAGTAAGCAATTCATAAAGTTACTTATGTATTGTTGTTGACTACCCGAATGGTATTCAAATCTGCCAGGTTGCCTTTAATTGTGTAAATGCATCTATTGTAAATATTTGGAATATTCCAGAACTGCCCAGTTCTTTGCAGATTCAGGGGGGAACAAAAAATCACATTGAGTAATTTGAAATTAAGAATCCAAGAGGACTTAATCACTGAAGTATTCAATTCAAATAGTTAAATGGAGTGCTCGCATTTAAAATACCTGTTATCAATAGGAATGGATGGACTGACAGAATTTGGACCAAATTCCTAGCTGGGGCATGTGAAATGTGCTTTGATAAAGTCACCTGCATTTACCAACAATAATTTGACAAGCTCGTAAATTTAAGAAACAATACGAGCTTCATTGCTGCTCCAGTCGGGTCCCAAGCTCTGTGAAAAAATAACAATGTTCAGGTTTATTGCATACACTCTGAAACACGTGTTTCTTCTCCATATCTTGCAAGTTTCCCCAAAGAGCATAGTCCATCCAAATGATGTTGCAAACTTTGACCAACTCATTTCTTTCCTAGCCTCTATAGCTTGAAGAGTGACCAGAAGCAACTACTCTATTACCGACGAGAATGTTTTCCTTCAGAATTGACTTCCATATATTCAGTGCCCAGAAAAGATAAAAAGCTTGTTATCTTTTTTCGAACAATGATTCAGTTGGAGTAAAACGCTCACTTTTTCTTGCTTAACAATCAAGCTGCCTAAATTTTAAAAATGAACACTTCTTAATCATTCACTAGATCCTAACGAAATATTTTGTGCAAAACAAATCACATGATACATAGTTATTCAGATAATAAAACAACTTTGTTCATTGAAGAACCCAGAGGAAAAGGTCATGAAACAATGTGAGTTTGATATACCTCAAATATCATTGCAAGTGCATTCTCTGCATAAATTCTCCTTTTCCTCCTCGAAGTATTTAACTTCTTGAATAATTGAGAGAATGAAGTCACAGTTGTACAACGCAAAATCAGACCTTTCAGTCCAACTTGCCCATGCTGACCAGATATCAAAAATTAATCTAATCCCATTTGCCAGCATTTGTTCCATATTCATCTTACATCCTTTCTACTGATTATCAGTTTATTTTACTTTATCAGCACTTGAAATACTGACATTTTTTTTTTCTCCCAACATTGGTTAAAGAAATCATAAGTTCATTCATCCAAGTTAATTTTGTAATCTTTCACAAAGAAACAAGTGAGAACAACATAGAGCTGAGTGCAAAACAAAATACTGCAGCTGTGCGATATCTGGGAACACTCTAAAGGTGAGGCACTGATACTGCACAAGTTTGTCAGCACACTTTCAATTACTGACATTAATTTAGTAATGTCTTAGCCTTCACATAGTTAAGGTAAATGTGAGATATCTGAATTTCATGAATTGGTTCCTATAGCACTTTGATCAACAGTAATTCTTCTTGGTTTAATCTACTCAAAGGAGAAAGTGATGACCAAAGAAGGTGGACATCAGAATCGAAAAGTGTCATGCTGGAAAAGCACAGCAAGTCAGGCAGCATCCGAGAAGCAGGAGAGTTGATGGTTCGAGCATAAGCCCTTCATCAGGAATCACAGGCTTCAGAAAAATAACTGGCATAGACTTATGCCAATACATACGTAGAAGGGTCAAAGCACGTTACTATCAGATTATCGACTAATTTCAGATTTGGTACCATTCAGTGCAACTTTTCAGGATGATATTTAAATATGTACCTAAAAGAGAAATTGTCTAAAATTACAAGCTCTAGAATGATTATACGATTAAACCTGGAAATAAAGCTGGTGAACAAGAATGGCAAAGTGAATTCCCATCAGTATCGCCTTGGGCAGTGTCAAGTAAGAATTTGAGATCAGAGTTGCCACTTTGGTGTAACCTGCAGTCTGGCCAAATTGCAACAAATATCTGTTCAATTTTGTCTGCAAACGATTGAATGCAAAATCCTCCTTGCACAATAATGAGGCAGCATTTTGGAATGTCATTTTTAAAATATATTATTTTCAAAGTTACTCACAATTAAGAGTGATCACTTGGTGCTGTCTGCATAACACAGTACGAAAAGGAATTACCAGAAAAAACATTATAACCCAAATTCGGAATCACTAATTTATTGATATTGCATGGGTCCAGCTTTGATAAGTAATCGATTTTTAAAAATAAATACAGATACATTTACAAACTACATTGGCGTACAGTCAAGTTTCTTAATGAACAGTGACAGGATTGGATAGAGTCTGCATGGATTTAAGAGAGGGGAATCATACTTCGCAAATCTCCTGAAAGAATGTACAGAGTCGAATATTAAAGTAAGAAATTGCAGGACATTTAGAAAAGAAAAGCTTATCATTAAACATGATAGACTGGGTTTTGTGAAAGAGAAACTATATTTGACAAATTTGCGACAAATCATTGAGGAGATAACAAGCAGGGCTGATAAAGGGCAATCCAATGCTGTTCTGTATTTGAATTTTAAAAATGCTACATAAAGGTGCTACATAAAAGTTAATTGCACAATTTAGGAGCTCATGGTATCGGCGTAATGTATTAGCATGGATTGAGGATTGGTTAACCACACTGGCTGTTGCTGAGTCCTCACTTGCAGTGCTGTATACAATGTTAGCTCCCATATTTAATAAAGGATAAACTAACATAGGAAACCATTCAAAAAAGATTCACTTAGGTGCTTCGAGGATGAAAGGGTTGACTTATCAAGAATAGATGTGCAGGGGTGATCTTATGGAAACAAGATTCTGAGGAGCATGACAGAGTAGATGTTGACTAGATCTTCTAGCACCAGTGAAGTCTCAAACCAGGGGACATTACATAAGAGAACATTCATTTTAGAAAAAGTATTTTTTTTCTCCTCTCAGTGAATGGCTAGAATTTTCTCACCCAAACAATTGTGAAAGTTAAATGTGGGAGGGGAATGATTGGGTTACTCTTTGGAGGGTTGTTCTGGCTTGTTGGGCTGAAGGGCCTCTTTCTACACAGTAGGGAATCTATGATTCTATCTCAAATTATTTTAAAAGAGGGCAGATAGTGAAGAAGGCTAATAGCATGCTGGCCTTCATAACAAGAGGAATTGAGTATAGAAGCAAAGACGTGCTTCTGCAGCTGTACAGGGCCCTGGTGAGACCACACCTGGAGTACTGTGTGCAGTTCTGGTCTCCAAATTGGAGGAAAGACATTCTGGCTGTTGAGGGAGTGCAGCGTAGGTTCACGAGGTCAATTCCTGGAATGGCGGGATTACCTTACACTGAAAGACTGAAGCGACTGGGCTTGTATACCCTTGAGTTTAGGAGACTGAGAGGGGATCTGATTGAGACATATAAGATTATGAAATGATTGGACACTCTGGAGCAGGAAACATGTTTCCGCTGATGGGTGAGTGCCGAACCTGAGCTTAGAAATACTGGGTAGTCCATTTAGGACAGAGATGAGGAGAAACCTCTTCACCCAGGGAGTGGTAGCTGTGTGGAATTCTCTGCACCAGAGGGCAGTGGAGGCCCAGTCTCTGGATTCATTTAAGAAAGAGTTGGATAGAGCTCTCAAAGATAGTGGAATCAAGGGTTATGGAGATAAGGCAGGAAGAGGATATTGATTAGGAATGATCAGCCATGATCATATTGAATGGTGGTGCAGGCTCGAAGGGCAGAATGGCCTACTCCTGCACCTATTGTCTATTGTCAGAAAGATTTTTGAAATATTGAGCAGTTGAGGTCTATGCGGATCAAGCATAAAAGAGGTGTTGAGGTCTGGGTTGGCCCAGCCATGATCTGATAGAATGGAGGAACAAGCTGAAGGGAATGAATGCCCTATGCCTGCTCCGATTCCTTGAGGCTCCGTTTCATGTTTTTTGTTTCCAAAGAAAAGCGTGATACAATGTGCGAAAGATCTCAGATATGAAAATGGGGTGTTTATGTACTGGTTCCGATGGCATTGATTCATCAATCATAGCTATACAGTCATGAGTAGGAAGGCAATTCCCTCCATGAATAAAGGAAATCTACTGCAGAGCTCACACAAAGGGAATTCTTACCCTCAGCAAACTCTCCCATCACATTACCCAACATATCAGCGAAAGCAGGACACACTGCGCATGCTCTAGGTAATTGATGTCAGCACCGGACCAATGAAAGGACGGTGGGCGGAGCAGGATGACCTGGCGGGAGGTTGGTCGTCCAACCAATCAAAGTGAAAGAAGGGCGGAGCTAATCAACCATGTGATCACTCGCACGCGGTGCAGAGTCACTGTAATGAACGTTCGGGAAGTTATGGAGAGAAAGGATACGGTAAGGAAAGAAATAAACTGGGAAACGGGAGAAAAACTGTGATGCTATGAGCGGAGAGGTTTTACAAACAAATTGTGCACGTCGGAAAACACAAATTTGAACGTCCCAGTCCCGTGTTTGCAGTAAATGGGGAATTGCCTCAGTGCGGCTGCAGGCCTGAGTGAGCGCCGCCATCTTTATTCGGGAAAACGATTCACTGGACACGTGCAGAGCCGCCATCTTTGTAGGGGGCAAGGTGCAGCAAGGCGCATGTGCAGCCTTTCTCTGGTCATTGGGATCAAAGCAGCTAATATTGCTCTGATTCACCTCTGGGCTCCCTCATGACCACTTTGTCAATATCTAGCTTCCTCAGTCTCGAACCATGGGTGTATTTTTGGTCTGTTTAGTATTGTATTATTACTTTTATAGACCCTTTATAAATGAGTTTTTCACTGCGGCCAGCGCCTGACCAAGTGCTGCTCTATTATCAGATTACGTTTTTCTTTTTCATTCCCTATAATCCGTTTTGCACTCCCTGAAATGTCAACTGTGTTTCTCCTTCCACAGATACCAGTGATTAATGCCAAAGCCCTGTTGCCTGTGGAGAGGATGATGTTTGACTTTCTTGTACAGCTGCAGTTTGTGTGGTGAAGGTGCTCCCACAATGTGGTTGGGTAAGTGGCTTTACAGATTATTCATTACAGCAACAGTGATTATTTGAAGATAATTTCCAAATCAAGAACAGTTTGTAGTTTTATTATCATGCTTATAATTTCACAAAAATACAATTGAGAACTTTAGATATAAGGCCAGAGATGGAGATTTTAGGTCAGGCGACCAAAAGCATTGCCAAAAAGCAGATTTTGAGGGATGTCTTAAGGTGGAAAGCAGACCTGTGAGGTTTTGTCTGCAAATTCCAGACCATGTTGCTCTACTAACTGTAAAATCAGCCACATAGTTGAAGTAATTAATTAACAAGTCGTTGGGAGTCTCAAAGAAAATGGGTTGAGACCTCGACAAAGGATGTGTGGTGCAGGGAGCTAGGGATGATCACAGCCAGGAATCAAATCAAGAATGAGAATTTTAAATTGTTGTTGCTTATGAATAGGAGCCTTTTGACTGATGAACATGTTTGGGGAGAAGTGAGCACGTGGGCGATAGAGCTTTCATTTTTTTCTTGAGATTACAGGGAGGTTGAATTTGGGAGGCTGGCCAGGAGTGTGTTTGGATAATTAGTCTGGAGATAACACACGATGGATGAGAGTTTCAGTATATGAGCTGAGATGAGGGTGCAATCAGCTAGAATTAGTGGTCTTGGAGTGGGACTGGGCTGTCACTCTCACCTCACCTCCGGGATTCAGCTGGTTGTCAGGTTGTGAATCAGGTCGGTAATACAATCGGGAGCTGAGTGGCCCTGGTGGAGCCTAAAATGAGTGTCGCTCAGCTGGCTGTTGCTGAACAGCTGCTGCTTGGTAGCCCTGTTGATGACTACTTCCATCACTTTACTGCTGATCGAGTGTGGACTGACAGAGGGAAATTGGCTGGGTTGGATTTGCCCTGTGTCTTTGTGTTGAACATGCCTGGGTCGGTCCAGGCATGTTCCACATTGTCGGTCGTGCCAGTGCTGGAGCGGTAAGTGGCTTGGTGGATGGCAAGTTCTGGCGCACAAGCTATCAGTATTATTGCCAGAATGTTAGCAGGACCCATAGCCTTTACACGACTTAACCATTTCTCGATATTATTCGAACTAAATTGAACTGGCTTAAAGCTCACATCTGTGACGTTGGGAACCACTGGAGAATACTGAGATGGATCATCTCACTTTGCATCTGGCTGAAAATTACTGCAAATGCTGTCATCTTATCTTTTGCATGGATGTGTGAAACCCCTCCATCAGTAAGGGTGGGGATATCTGTAGTGCTTCCTGCAACGAGTTGTTTAATTGTCCATTATCATTCACAACTGGGTGTGGCAGAACTGCAGAGCTCTGATCTGATCCATTGATTGTGGGATCACTTAGCTCTGTTGCTTGCTGCTGATGCTGTTTGATATGCAGATAGTCCTGCTTGGTAGCTTCATGTTTTAAAAATTCTCAAGGTCAAGGACCAGGCTCGCAGGAAAGTAGTCTGACACAGAACAAACAGCCAAGAGGCGAGTCTGCTAGAATATAAGTGTTTTATTCCCCGCAGCGTCGCCACAACCAGGTCTCGTACTTACAACGGGTCTGGTTGATACTCACTCTACGTGTTACCGGAACTGGGAGCCGTCAGTTCTCGTAGAGCGGTTGCCAACAACCCACGCTCGGCGGTTAAACGCAACCCCGGAGCAGACTCCACCGAACTGGAGACTTTTCCAGCTGATATACTCTTTTCGAGATCTAAACATTCATGTGAACAGCAGAGCAAGGCTGAAAAACACATTCCATTCTGGTCACATACAGATAAGAAGATTCACACGGGAAGGTGTGTAATAAGATTCACACGGGACTAAGCGACACCTTCCATTTTCGGTTAGATTCACACATGTATTGGGACACAATTTTAACCCTTTCACCACATTCCACTGCTTGGCCCAATACATGTGTTACATTATGATTCACACATGTATTGGGACATAATTTTACACCACATTCCACTGCTTGGCCCAATACATGTGTTACATTATGCCCATATGTATTCTTTCTAACAAGCGCCTACGTACACGCCAAATATACAAGCAAGTCAGGACATTACAGCATGTTAAAATCACCAGGACCGCTACCAGGATCGACAAGGGTGGGAACAGGAATGTCCCCGCAGTGGAGGACATACCACTCAATATGTCCCACCAATGATGAGCTGACTCCACGTCCACTACACGGGCAGCATGTACTACCTCCTGTCCATGTATAAAGGTAGACACCGTAACCTTGGTGACATTGGTTTGATGCTTTCGTAATATCTGCTTAAGCTCCTCGGATCGGTCCAATGCTCGCTTAAACCGATCCAGGGAAATGTTCCAAGGATTCATCAGCACTTTCCACTGCACCTTGGTAAAGTGGCGAGCACTGCTATAAGTGGTCAACAGATAGGTCTGATTCTGCCAGTGCCACTGATAGACATTTGAGAGGCATCCCGAGAACGGTGCTGAGGGAAGCATAGGATGTGGATTATTGGTAGCCACACAGAGCGTGTGTGGCCCAATCTGCCACATCATGTCCCTTGGAGTTTCAACAGTCCATTCGCACAGGGCCGTTCCCTTAGTCAAGCAAGGGTCCCGATACCTGTCCATCAGTAGGCAAGTTTTCCCCTGATCAGTCTGTTCACAAGCGTACAGATCATAGGTAATATTGGTATCTGGGCTAAACCACTGTCCCCTTGTCTTCAGAAAATAATATCCAGAAGATGTAATCACTGGTAATACATAATATCGACAGACCGTAACAGTGTGGGTTACATTCATGGGAACAAAGTATCCGTTACACATAGTTGCGTTACACCATGTTCGTTCTGGATGGGTTATCATCCACAATTTCTCAGATACATTCCATATTCCCCTCCACGCTTGTACATTGGGGGATGTTACCACACGCAAAAAGCGTTCTTTCTGTATTTGAGCATGCAACATTTGAATATGACAGGCAGTCCAATTTAACTGAGCCGTAATGTTCTCAAACAGTTCCTGAGTGGCACCCCAGACATCCAGTTCCCATTGCAGAGATCGTATCATTATTTCAGCTGTCTCTCCTTGAGTCATCATTACGGATGGCATCCACCTTCCAATAGTATGTAGTCCTTGTGAGGTGGCCTGTCCCGTGTTAGATAATTTAGTACGGGTTACCTCAGAGTCAATGGCATTCGAGATACCCATAACAGTTCCTGCGCCTCCCAGCAGGGTGTCGTACCACGCTCGTCGCCGCCTCTTCGTATGACACTCGGGTATGAGGGGCAACTGTACCCGCCAATGAACATCAGTGTGCAGTACCGCCCGGGCCATCTGTTGACAAGTTGACATAATAGGGGCCAACTGTGTTCGATGCGACCGCAAGCCCCCCGTGGCACCCCTCTTCGGTGCTGGCCCGCCCCGCGTGGGGTTTAATAACGCCTCAGACGGGGCGTTCGTCGAGGGCAGTACCGTTATTAACCACATGAATCGATGACGATTCCGAATATCGATGGCATTGCGCAGCCACAGATCTTCCCCAGACAGCACTGGGTAAAGACGTTTGCCTCGCCCTTCTTTGTTCTTGCCTTTCTTACTAGGTTTCCGGCCACGCCTATCCACTTTATAACACTCTCGGAGGGGAGGCCATACCTCCTCCTCCTCCTCGTCCTCCGAGGATTCCCACCGCTGGGAAGTGGAAGTTCTACCCCTTCGAGGCTCATTAACAACCGGACCCCGTGTCTGACATTTTTGTGTTAGTAATTCCACTAGGTCTTCCATAGTGGGTCGGGACTCCGTCTCTACCCGGGACACCTTCAGTCCCTTTCGTCTGCATAAGTCTTTTAATTCCGGTGTAGGTAGGCCATCAATCTCCGATGCTGGGACCTGCGCCCGTATCAAAGCTTGCCACAAAGCACGCCGTGAGGGGCCTTGGTTACTTCCTTGATTAGGGTTTACTTTTCCCCCTGCCCGAGCCTCAGGGCGACGCCCCTCCGTGCCCCCCTGAGAAGCACGGGTTGTGGGTCCCCAATCCCCCAAACCACCCATCTCCCTCATCATACTACGGGCATCTCCTAGGGTTTCTCCCCGTCCACTCAACATTATGGTTAATAACAGTGGTTTATAATGGGGGGGGGGGGGGGGCAGTCTTCACTCGGTGGTCTCTAGTCTGTCTACTGACATTTGTGTTATCTACCTCGTCCAGCACTCCCAGCAACAGGGCATCCCGCACACACAAACGGGTTAGCCTCTGAACCCCTTCCTTAATTGTTGTCCAAGTTCCTTCCAAGGGGGGCCAATCGGACGGGAAGGGATACTGTTCGGCCACTGCCCTGGCATACATCCCAAATAAGGTCCCCATACTGCGATCTATTACCATATCCTTGGCTTGTCTGCGGTACCCCAGGTCTATGGCAGCATCCTTTGCTAATCCACCAAACTTGGGAGCATCCTGATAGTCTACCTGCACTTGTTGCCCCCCTTCCTCGAGGAGCCGAATTAGCCATAGCTCTAACGGCTCCCCAGGATTACGTCGGGTTTTCTGGGTGATAAACAGCACCTCATCGGTAGTGAAGTCTTCCGTTAATTCAGAGAATTCTGCAGGAGGCTGAGCCCGCGGTAATTCATGCATAATTGCCTCCCCTTGTTCATTCCGTATAGGGTTTCCTTCCTCATCTAACATTACCTCCCGTTGCACTGGGAGACGTCTCTGAACCTGCTTTCTCCTAACCACTGGTTTAGCTTGGAGTACGGGTGGGTCCTCTTCGTACTGATCATCTGAATCTCCCCAAATGTTCCCATCCCAATGATCGATATCCCACCGATCCCCGTTATTTAACTGGGCTACAAACGCCCGTACTTGTACTGGGTCCGGGGTTCGAGGGACCTTCCTTTTCTCTTTCCGTTTCTTAGCAGACAGATATATAATAGTTCGTCCTGCTAGTTCAGTTAATGCTGTCAATTCAGCTTTTAACTTCATAATTTCCTGCCTCAACATAGAGGCATCTCCCGAACTGAGTCCCTGCTCATGTTTCAGGAGGGCTAATTCTGCTTCAGCTTTTTGGCGCTTGTCTGACTGTTGTCTACAAGCCGCCGCACAGGCCCACATCCTCCGCTGTACCCCAGGCAAGGGGTTCTTCGGCAGGACTGGGATCCTCTCAAGGGTGGACAGCAGCGACCCTGGGGTTCCTACGCCCTCGGCCTCCCAGTTCTCCGGTCGCCCCCCACCATTTCTCAAACAAACTGCCACGCCATGCCACGGTCCATGCCATCCCGGGACGGTCGGGACCTCCACAGTTTGTTCCTCTGGTTTCTTAGCCTTTTTCCAAAACATTGTTCTGTATCAAAATCTTTCCTCAATTGCGATTGATCCTGCCGACTACGCCAAAATGTTTTAAAAAATTCTCAAGGTCAAGGACCAGGCTCGCAGGAAAGTAGTCTGACACAGAACAAACAGCCAAGAGGCGAGTCTGCTAGAATATAAGTGTTTTATTCCCCGCAGCGTCGCCACAACCAGGTCTCGTACTTACAACGGGTCTGGTTTATACTCACTCTACGTGCTACCGGAACTGGGAGCCGTCAGTTCTCGTAGAGCGGTTGCCAACAACCCACGCTCGGCGGTTAAACGCAACCCCGGAGCAGACTCTACCGAACTGGAGACTTTTCCAGCTGATATACTCTTTTCGAGATCTAAACATTCATGTGAACAGCAGAGCAAGGCTGAAAAACACATTCCATTCTGGTCACATACAGATAAGAAGATTCACACGGGAAGGTGTGTAATAAGATTCACACGGGACTAAGCGACACCTTCCATTTTCGGTTAGATTCACACATGTATTGGGACACAATTTTAACCCTTTCACCACACTTCACCAGGTTGGCATTTCATTTTTAGGTATGCCTGGTGCTGCTCATGGCATGCCCTCCTTTTTTGTCCATTGTGATGGGTGAGTGCGGGATGTACAAACCCATGAGATTACAGATTGTGCTGGAGAACAGTTCTGCTACTGTTGTTATCCCACAGTGCCTCAGAGAGATCCAGTTTGAGTTCCTACATCTGTCTCATTTAGCATGGTGATAGTACCACTCAGCACGATAGAGGTTTTTCTCAACTTTAAGGTGAGGCTTTGTCTCCAAAAAGACTGTGGGATGGTCGCTCTTACCGATACTGTCATGGACAGATGCATTTGCAGCTGGCAGATTGATACTGATAAGATCTAGTATGTTTTTCCCTCTTGCTGGTTCCATTACCGCCTGCTGCAAACGCAGTTGAGCAGCTATGTCCTTGAGGACCCGACCAGCTCAGTCAGTAATCCTGCTGCTGAGCTTCTCTTGGTAGAGGACATTGAAATCCTGTACCCAGAGTAGGCTTGTCACCATTTTATTGCGTCAGTGCTTCCTCCAAGTGTTATTCAACATGGAGAAGCACTGATTCATCAGCTGTGGGAACACAGTACCTGGTAATCAGCAGAAGCCATGAGACTTCCTGGTGTCCAAAATCAATGCTGAGTACTCCCAGGGCAAATGGTTCCTGTGTGTACACAACTGTGCCATCACCTCTGCCTGGTCTGTCCTGCTGGGGTGACAGGACATATCCAGAGATTTCAGGAGAAAGTGAAGACTGCAGATGCTGGAGATCAGAGTCGAGAGTGTGGTGCTGGAAAAGCACAGCAGGTCAGGCTGATGAAGGGCTTAGGCTCGAAATGTCGATTCTCCTGCTTGTCGGATGCTGCCTGACTTGTTGTGCTTTTCCATCATCACACTCTCGATATCTAGGGATGGTGATGGTGGTGTCTGGCCATTATCTGTAAGGGATTACTCTGTGAGTATGACGATGTCAGGCTGTTCCTTGACTAGTCTGTGAGACCGCTCGCCACGTTTTGGCACAAAAAAAACAGATGTTAGTGAGCAGGATGTTGCAGAGTCGAGAGGGCTGATTCTGTGGTTGTATTTCCTAATGCCTTGTTAGATGCCAAGTGGTCCATCCAGTTTCATTCCTTTGTTGAGACTTTGCAATGATTAATACAGTGAGTAGCTTGTTGGGCGACCGTCAGGTTGGCAGGATGTTTTTCGCCATTGACAATGGTTCCATGGAGATCAGGAGATTCCTAATTCCAGTTATTTTCTCTTGAATTCAGATTCTACCATCTGCCAATCTGGGATTCGAACAAGGACTTCAGTTGTACATTTTAATATTCTGGATAAAAGTTAAATACGTTAGGTTTGTTCCTTCATTTTAAATATTACTAACCCTGGTTTTGTTTCTTTGTAAAACCCTGTCCATCATCCTGTCTCCTTCATCCTTCCCTCCAACAACAAGGGCAAGGAGCACATTGAGTTTCTCTGTCACTAAGACTGAGACAATCCGATCAGCTGCCTCTGCTGCTTCCCTCCCTCCCACGAGCCCACCGAGACAAGCTGCCTCACATGGTGTTCCTGATTTCTGTCCCAATCTTACATCTTTCTCCAGTCTCTTGTCAAGCCTTATCAGAGCTCATCTTGATCTTTTACTAGTCTCGCTAAACTGCAGACATTCCAACTCTGTTTCCTCCTCATCACTACCCCTCGCCAATTCACAGGTATTGTTCCTTGTTCTGTCTGTCTGTCTTTTCTGGTTATGTCCTTCTCATCCATTCTGCAAAAAAAAAACCTAACATTTGACCTCACCATCATTTGTAAGTCCTGCTCCATCTCCACTCTCCCTTTCCTTTCTGAATTCCTTGTATTTGGTGTCCCTCAAGGATCAATCCTTGGTCCTCCTGTTTCTCACCTGCGCACTGCCAGAAGGTGACATCGTCCAAAAGCACAGTGTGAGGTTCACATGTACACTGACGATGTCCAGCTCTGCCTCCCCATCATCCCTCTCCATTGTCCCACTGTTACTCAGTTACCAAACTACTTATCACATTCCCACTACTCGATTAACTGTTATTTCTTCCAAAGAAACATTGTTACGGTTAAACCCATTACCTTCAGTTGCTATTACAAATTCCTTTCCCTTACTGCTGAGCCCCTCCCTCTCACTGGGTGCAGTCTGAGGCAGAACTACACTCTTCACAACTTTGCTGTCATATCTGTAACCCCAAGGTGACCTTCTGATCAGACATCTACGCAATCACAAACACCAGGAATTCCAATCTCTAAAATGTTGCTTGTCTCCAACTCACCCCAGCTCCATTGCTACTGAAACCCCATACCCGTGTCGGTGTTACCTTAAACTTGATGAATCTGAAATGAACCCTTGATTTCGTGACTGACCCAGAATCTGCTAGCTTTCAGTGTTGCCTGCACAATTACCCGCCCCCCCCCCCCCCGCCCCGATCCTTTTGTGGTGCAGCTTTCTACAGTTTCCACCATATAAATAGCACTCTGTTCTCTTATTATCCCCTCCAAAATGACCGACTTCACTTTTTTCCCAAATTATACTCCATCTCACAACTTGTTGCCCCCTTCTCCTGTTCATCTCTCTCTATTCACAATCCTCCTAGAACTTGACAGTTATGCCTTTTCCAGGAGTTCCCGCCCCTTCCCCCCCAAATCCTTCTAAACATTTACTGGGAGCACTGGGCAGTGTGAAGCATGCAGAGTTGCTCTGTTTTTAGAGATACTCTATGGGAAGAGCTTGCTGCCCATTGGTCAGAATGGAGGCAACTTGCCCATCGAGCTGCATGAGCCTTTCACACCCCATGTCTTATTGATGAGGCACAGCGGCAGCACGGAAGGGAAAAAAAGAAGCAAATCCTGCTCTCCACATCTCACTGACTCTTGGAATATTCTGTCCCATGTGTCAAACATCTGCCCTGTTCAGTCACATGAAATTCCAAGTTGGAAACTCCTAGAAATCCATATAGATTTCCACCTGAACTGACTGCTGACCTCCACAAGGGGTAATGTGTCCAGTCATCCTGGGCCAGGAGGAGGGGATGGTGCGAGTTTCTAACCTGAACTGACAGTGATGGATTTAATAAACTTGTATTACAGGATACTACAGGTGGACATTCAGATGGTAATCTCAGTCATTGTAACACCTAACTCTGATTGAATTAGTCACTTCATCAGGACCTGGATATTTGCATTGGGTGTGAGTATTGTATTCCATTTGAATCCCATTTGCTGCATAAAAGTTCTCCTTTGAATCTTCCCAAACCTTTAATGTGTGTCCTGTAATCCTTGTATAATGAGCTGATGGGTATAAGGTTTATTATTATAACGTGTAACTTTTCTAAACCCCTCTGTCACAGCTCCTATCAATTGCCTTTGCTACAAGGAGAACACCTCGGTTTCCCCAAACCCATGATTCCCCAATGTCTGTTTGCTCTCTATAAGGCGCACATCAGGATTCTGTTGGAACATTCTCCACTTGCCTGCATCAGTGCAGCCCCCAACACTATTAAAGAAAGTGAACGTCCTCCAGGACAAAGCATTGTGCCTGAGTAGTGTCCCATCCACTACCTTCAGCATTCCCTCTCCCCATCCCAGAAACACAGTGGCATTACTGTGTAAAAGGTAAAGGCAGCATTGCCCTACCAGACCATAGGGCTGCTCTCTCATTAGGGAGGAAACTGGAGCCCCTGGAAGAAACCCATGCAGACACTGGGAGAATATGCAAGTCCCACAGAGACAGTTGTCCATAGCTGGAATCGAACCTGGGACCCTGGCAGCAGTGCTAATCACTGAGCCACTGTGCCAAGCTAAAATTGAAATTTGATTCACAACTACCACTTCCTCTGATAGTTCATTCCACACATAAACCATTGTCTGAACAAAAATTAAAAAAAAATTCCCGAACACCTTTTTAAAGCCGTTCTGCTGTCACCTTAAAAGGTATGTACCCAATCTAGAATCGCGTCCCTTCCTGGAAAGGACACCTGCTGTTCACGTTACTGATACCAACCCTCCATGATTTGAGAAACGTCTAATAAGGTCACTCCTCAACTTCCTGCGCGCCAGTGAAAGAAGTCGCAGCCTATCCAGCCTCTGCATATAATTCAAACTGTCCATTCCCATCAACATCCTGGTAAATCTCTTCTGACTCCGCTCCAACTACATAATGTCCTCCCGATATCAGCATGACCAGAACTGAACACCGAATTCCAAAAAAGGCCTCCCTAACATCCAAAATAATGTCCCAGCTCTTGTACTCAAAGGTCTGAGCAATGAAGGCAAGTGTGCTAAGCACCTTCATAACCACCCTGTCTACATGTGACACAGACTTGAAAGACCCGAACCCTTCGGCCTCTTTGTTCCATATCACTACTCGAGGCCCTGTTTTTAATTAGTGTGAGTCTGCCCTCGTTTGTTTTATCAAGATGTAATATTTTGCATTTTGCAAAACCCTGAGCATTAAAGACAGTAGGAGTATACTTAAGAGGGAAATCAGGAGGGCAAAAAGGGGACATGAGAAAGCTTTCGCAAATAGATTTATGAATAATCCCAAGGGTGTTTATGAATACATTTAATAACAAAAGGGTAACTCGAGAGAGAATAGGGCTCCTCAAAGATCAGCAAGGTAGCCTACGCATGGAACCGCAGGAGATGGCAGAGATACTAACTGAATATTTTGCATCAGTGTTCACTGTGGAGAAGGACATGGGCAATTTCGAATGTGGGGAAATAGATGTCGACATGTTGAATATGTCCACCTTACAGAGGAGGACTTGCTGGGTGTCTTGTAACCCGTAAAGCTTGGTTAATCCCCCGCACCTGATCAGGTGTACCCTAGAACTCTGGGAAGCTGGGAATGTGATTGCTGGGCCTCTTGCTGAGATATTTGTTTCATCAATTATCACAGGTGAGATGCCGAAAGACGAGAGGTTGGTTAACGTGGTGCTGCTGTTTAAGAAAGGTGGTAAGGACAAGCCAGGGAACTATCGACCGGTGAGCCTGACATTGATGCTGGGCAAGTTGTTGAAGGGAATCCTGAGGAACAAGATGTGCATGTATTCTGAAAAGCAAGGACTGATTAGTGATAGTCAGCATGATTATGTGCGTGGGAAATCATGTCTCACAAACTTGATTGAGTGAGTTGAAGATGAATCAAAGAGGATTGATGAGGGCAGAGACGTGGGCATGATCTATGGAATTCAGTAAGGCGCTCGACAAGGTTCCCCATGGAAGACTGGTTAGCAAGGTTAGATCTCATAGAATACAGGGAGAACTAGCAGTTTGGATACAGAACTGGCTCAAATGTAGAAGGCAGGGTGGTGGTGGAGGGTTGTTTTACAGATTGGAGGCATGTGACCAATGGAATGCCGCAAGGATCAGTGCTGGGTCAACTATATTTCCTCATTTATATATATGATTTATATATGAGCATAGGAGGTACAGTTAGTAATTTTGCAGATGACACCAAAATTGCAGTATAGTGGACAGCGAAGAGGGTTACCTCAGATTACAAGAAGATGTTGTCCAGATGGGTGAGAAGTGGCAGATGGAGTTTAATTCAGATAAATGTGACGTGCTACATTTTGGAAAAGCAAATCTTAACAGGACTGATACACTTAGTGGCAAATTCCTAGATAGTGTAGATGAACAAAGATATCTTGCAGTGCGGGTTCATATTTCCTTGAACGTAGAGTTGCAGGTAGATAGGATATTGAAGAAAGTGTTTGGAATACATTCCTTGATTGATCAGAGCATTGAGTATAGAAGTCGGAAGGTCATGTACAGGACATTGGTCAGGCCTCTTTTGGAATATTGTGTGCACTTCTGTTCTCTGTCAATTGGAAGGATGTTGTGAAATTTGAAAGGGTTCAAAAAAGATTTACAAGGATATTGCCAGAGTTTGAGCTGCAGGAAGAGAGCAAAAAGGCTCGGGCTTTCTTTCCCTGGAGCATCAGAGACTGAGAGGTGCCCTCCGTAGAGGTTTATAAAATCATTAGTAGCGTGGATAGGGTAAACAGACAAGGTCTTTTCCCTGAGTCGGAGAGTCCAGAAATAGAGAGTCTTGGTTGAGGGTGATAGGGGAAAGATATAAAAGGGAACTAAGGAGCAACATTTTCAAGCAGAGAGTGGTGCGTGTATGGAATAAGCTGCCAGAAGAAGTGGTGGAGGCTGACAATTATAGCATTTTAAAGGCATTTCGATACTTGACATGAATAGGAAAGATTTTGAGGGATATGGCCCAGGTGCTGGAAAGAGGGTTAAGATTAGGTTCGGATATCTGGTCGGCATGGACAAATTTGATCGAAGGTTCTGTTTAGTGCTGTTCATCTGTGACTCACAGCTCTGTGGGTTTCGGTCTCTTCAAAGATAAATCTTAGTCTGTTTTATTTTAGTAAAGCTACAACATTCAGTAGGGCTACGGTTTATTTCTTTAAATACACATCTTATGATACTTTGATTAAGTTTTTAAATTTATAATATTGATACTAATTTATTCTACAGTCGTGTTTTGTGAAGCAGGAAGGCTCTGCCTTTTTCTAGGTCTGTGGACTGTTAAGGTGCAGAGATGGCCATTCGTTCAGTGATGTGCTCTTCCTGTTGGACGTAGGAGATTAAGGAAAGTTTCTGATTGTCTGCAGGAAGTGAGGATTCAAATCCTGTAGGATTTCATGGACCAGATGGAGCGATGGTTAAAGGTAATGAAGAATTTACAGGAGCTGGGGGGAGGGGTGTGTGATAGGTGGCAGTTTCAGAAAGGTAGGAAAACTGCCGATCCAGTCAGGTAGATGGCTTTGATCTCGGAAAGGGAGGAGCGGAGGGCAAGTAGTGCAGGAGTCTCCTGTGGTTATTTCCATATCAAACAAGTATACTATTTTGGAAAGCGTCGGCGGTCACAGACTCTCAGGGGAATATCGCACTGACAGCCAAGTTACTCGTGTAATGTGAGGTATATCAGGTTCCAAGCGATCGATGGTGATAGGGGCTCGCTAGTCTTCAGCAGTTTCTGCAGCTGACAGTGAAATGGGGTGGTGCCTCCCTACTGTCTGGGTGAAGGATGGCTCCGAGGATGAAGAATATTCTGAAAGTGGAGAATGATCAGTGAGAGGTCGCTGTACATTGGAACCAATGACATAAGAGAAAAAGATGAAGTCCTGATGAGAGAATATAGCAAATTAGCCTGGAGGATAATAAGCAGGTCCTTGTGGGTAGTAATATCTGGATTACTCCCGGTGCTACATGCTAGTGAGAGTAGGAATAGCAGGGTAGAGCAGATGAATGCATGGCTATGGCGGGGAGAAGAATTCACATTTTTGGATCATTGGAATTTCTGCTGGGGTAGAATTGACGTGCATAAGAAGCATGGATTACACCTGAATTGGAAAGTGTCCAATTATCCAAGCAGAGAGATTTGCTAGTGCTACCTGGGAGGCATTAAACCAGCGAGGGCGTGAGGGTAAACCTAAAGAGATAGTGAGAAAGGAGGTAAGTCTGAGGCTGGTACAGTTGCGAAGCTAAACAGGCAAGGGCAAGGCACAGAATGAGGTAGGACTGACAAGGTACAATAGACAATAGGTGCAGGAATAGGCCATTCTGCCCTTTGAATCTGCACCACCATTCATTATGATCATGACTAATCGTCCACAATCAGTATCCTGTTCCTGTCTTAGCTCCATAACACTTGATTCCATTCTCTTTAACAGCTCTATCCATCTCTTTCTTGAAAGTATCCAGAGACTTGGCCTCCACTGCCTTCTGAGGCAGTGCACTCCATGTGTCCACTACTCTCTGGGTGAAGATGTTTCTCCTCAACTCTGTTTTAAATGGCCTCTCCCTTACTATTAAACTGTGTCCTCTGGTTCTGGACTCACCCATCCGTGGAACCATGCTTCCTGCCTCCAGAGTGTCCAACCCTTTAATAATCTTGTAGGTCTCTATCAGATCCTCTCTCATTCTTATAAATTCAAGTGTGTACAAGCTCAGTCGCTCCAATCTTTCAACATATGATCATTCCACTATTCCGGGAAGCAACCTCATGAACCAACCCAACACTCCCTCAATAGCCACAATGCTCTTCCTCAAATGTGGAGACCAAAACTGCACACAATACTCCAGGTGCGGTCTTACCAGGTCCCTGTACAGCTGCAGAAGGACCTCTTTGCTCCTATATTCAGTTCCTCTTGTTATGACGGCCAGCATGCAGTGAGCTTTCTTCACTACCTGCTGTACCTGCATGCTTGCTTTCATTGACTGATGTACAAGAATACCTAGATCTCGTTGTACTTCCCCTTTACCAAACTGGACTCCTTTTAAGTAGTAATCTGCCTTCTTGTTCTTTCCTCCAAAGTGGATAACCGCACATTTATCCACATTAAACTGCATCTGCTGTGCATCCGTCCACTCACCTAGCCTGTCCAAGTTAACCTGTATTCTCATAACATCCTCCTCACACTTCACCCTGCCACCCAGCTTTGTGTCATCAGCAAATTTGCTAATATTACTGTTAATATGTTCATCTATATTATTAATGTATATTGGAAACAGCTGCGGTCCCAGCACCGAACCTTGTGGTACCCCACGAGTCACTGCCTGCCATTCCGAAAGGAAGCGTTTATCACTACTCTTTGCTTCCTGTCAGCCAGCCAATTTTCAATCCAAGACAGTATATTCCCCCTTTGTAAATCCATGCTGACTCTGACGAATCCTATTACTGCTATCCAAATGAGCCATAATTTCATCTTTTATAATTGACTCCAGCATCTTTCTCACCACTGAAATCAACCTAACCAGTCTATAATTCCTTGTTTTCTCTCTCCCACCTTTCTTGAAAAGTGGGACAACATTAGCCACCCTCCAATCTGACTCTACATCTTCTGACTCTGTGTCTCCCCCTTCGCAAGGGGCTGAACGTCATCCTTCACTAATAGGGCCATCCCACCCCCTCTGCCCATCAGTCTGTCCTTTTGATAGCACTGCACTGCATTTATTTCAATGCAAGAGGTTTGACAGGGAAAGCAGATGAGCTTAAGATGTGGTTTTGAACATGGGACTGGGGGATAATGGATTTACAGAAACGTGGTTTAGGTTGGCCAGGAGAGGTAGCTTAATGTTCCAGGGAAGAGATGTAAGAGGAAGTATAGAAAGGGGCATAAGAGAGAAGGTGGAATGGTGTTTTTGATTAGGGCTAACATTATTGTTGTGCTTCGGGAGGATATTCTTGAGGGTTCGCCCGTTGAAATTACTTGAGTGGAAGTGGGAAATAGGAACAGGATGATCACCTTATTGAGGTTGTCTGTGTGGGTTTCGTCCAGGTGCTCTGGTTTCCTCCCACAGTCCAAAGATGTGCAGGTCGGGTGGATAATCCAGGCTGAATTGCCCATATTGTTCAGGGATGTGAAGGTTCGGTGGATTGCCCATGGGAAATGCAGCGTTACAGGGGTAAGATAGGAGGCTCTGAGGGTCAGTGTGGATGTGATGGGCTGAATGATCTGCTTCCAAACTTTGAATTCTCTGACGATAATTCTACTAGCTTTAAAATAGTTGCAGAAAATAATAGACCAGATCTAAAAGTTGATGTTCAAAGTTGGACAAAGGTGAATTTTGACGGTATAAGGTGAGAATTTTCAATATTTATTTGCAACCCCCAGGTCAAGGGACGGCTGGAAAGTGGGAACATAAAAACAGAAGGAATAGGAGCAGGAGTAGGCCATCTGGCCCGTCAAGTCTGCACTGCCATTCAATAAGATCAGGGCTGAGCTTTTCATGGCCTCAGCTCCACTTTCCTGCTCTCTCACCATAACCTTTAATTCCTTTCCTGTTGGCAAATCTACATTTTGCCTTAAAGACATTCAAGTTGATAACATCAACTGCTGCACTCAGCAGGTAATACCACAGATTCAAAACCCTTTAGCTGAAGAAGGTCCTCCTCAACCCTGTCCTAAATCAGGTACCCTCTTATTTTGATGCTATGCTCTTCCCCCCAATGGAAATAACCTCCCTGCTTCTATCTTATCTATTCCCTTCTTAATTTTATTTTTTCCAATACAACCTCCCATTCTTCTAAATTCCAACAAGTATAGTCCCAGTCTATTCAGTCTCTCCACATACACCAACCCTCTCAATTCCCGACTGAAACTAGTGACCCTCCTCTGCACCCCCTCCAGTATCAGTACATCCTTGCTGAAGTAAGGAGATCAAACCTGTACACAGTACTCCAGGTGTGGCCTCACCAGCACCCTGTTGTGGCCAAGTAAATGTTTGCGGAAGTGATCAGAGTGAAAATGATGTAGTGTATGTGGGTTTCACTGACATCCCACGCGGGAGACTGATAACAGGGAAAAAAACATAAGCAATTCACGTACACGTGGTGTCAGAGAAATTCAGCTCCATGGATCAGAGACCAGATACGATTAAACAAATTGACATCGTGGAAAAGACATTGACCAGTATGACACAGAACTGATTCTCCGCACAGATGGCCAGAATGTTCTCACCCAAGCAGAGGGTGCAGGCAGGTTTCATAGGGGTACAAAGCAAAGGTGATAGTTGTAAAGCAGTAACAGTACAATCGTGAAAATTATAAAGCGATTAAAACAAGAGTAAACTGAATGTAAGTTAAACAAGCGTCTGGTAGTAACAATTCAATTGTAATTGACACTGGAGATTCCAGCCATCTCCTTGAATAGGTGAGAATGTCTTCTCGGGGATTCTTAACGGTATTTCCTGTCTGCACGAGTATGTGCAAATGTTCCTTCTCCTGGCATTCAGTTCTATCCATTGTGTTCCTCCTGGGAGCAAAGTCTTCCGCGGTCTCTCAGTCTGCCTCTTTGTTTATGCGCCATCGGTTTATATGGGAAACGAGCTTGTGCTTACGGTATTCGCACTGAAGAGATGATCGAGTCTAGGAGCTTTAATGTGAAGGCTGTTTGAGAAGTATCTTATTTGGTTTGGGAATAGCTTAGAATGTCTGGATTCTATATTCGCCTATTTGGCCAAGACTGAGGCATTGTGGATGTGTTCTATGTGTATTAGCAGGCATGATTTCTGTGTTTCGCAGACATGCTTCTGTGTTTTTTATGTGTTTATGCTGTGGGTGGACAGTGTAGCAGATTTGCTCCCACAGTTCACCTTTTTTTGTTAAGAACAAGTTGAAACAGTGCAATGTAGCCTGGACCGGGTCGGCTATCAGGTAGTTGGGTTTCGGTGTCAGACAGGTAGTAGTCAGTGTCCGAATCTGACCGAGCGTAGTTTGTGTCAGGGGAGGGGATCTCACTCCAGCGAACTTGTACAATCTGGGTTGTGAGGAGAGCAGGGATAGAAGTGCTGTACAAAACCGGCAGCAGCACATACGGAGGCCTATGGGCAGGATAATGATACCCACAACTGCAATGCGGGATATTAGTTCCTCTAGCAGTTCAGTGCCCCGTGAGCCAAGCCAGGAAGTTGCCCAGGTCCACAGGTCCCAAGTGGGACTCTGGTTCATTTGGGACAGCAGCAGCCTGTGGCAAGTGGTGTGTCAGGTCCGTTATATTTTCGCTGGGTTCGGGGATGTAGGTACAGCAGTCTGTGCCAATTAAGGTGCAAGTGCCCCAGTTTTGGCCAGCCAGTTGTCCAGGGCCATTCTGTTTTGTAGGGCGACAGTGCGAATGGTGACAGCCTCTGCATTCAGCAGGGCTAGTACTTCAGCCGTGGCATGTTATCTCCTCCAGCGTAGTGGCCAGTTGATATGACCCGATGTCGAAGTGCTGGGTTTCTTAAGTGGACACGAAACCCGGGGTGGGGGGTATATCGTCTAGGGCAGTGAGGGCGCGTTTTCTGTGGGGAATAAGCTTCTGGAAGGGAGACGACTAGGAGTGGTAAATGAGTGGTACCACATACCACGTGCCAGCCCATGACAACGCCAGCCAGGGTATGCCTTGTGGCCGCAGACAACATAAGTGTTATTGTATATACTTAGATGGTGGGTTTTGGTTCCTGTCTAAATATTATTGAAAATGGAATTGTGGGCAGACATGTTGTGGCCAAGTAAATACAGGATGCTGCACTCTGCTACAGACCAGAATTCTGCAGGTGTCAAGAGCAGTGAGTTAGTGCACCACCTCCACCCAGCCACCCATACGGATGGCTGGCTTCTCCTTAGGCAGATGTATCCTCTGCGTGACCCCCGTGCGGTGGTGTCAGTGATGGTCAAGGTTGGGTGTTCATGTGAGAGGTTCTGGGCTGCGTATTGCCATCCTGTGAATTTGACGAGGTTGTATCCTGCGATTTCCAGCAGCCTGAGCTATTAGCCACATGAATGGACGGTCAGGTTAGCAGACTGAGCATTGTGTCGCCGTGACCTGTCCAGTTTCAGCCACAACTCTGCCATCCCTGCCGTGTTAAATAGGACTGCACCGTGGGGAATGCGCCGGTGGGAACTTTCAGGTACATGGGCACAGACCCAGCGGCTGGTCTCGTTTACCCTCTGGGCATACATGTGGGTCATATCAAGAAAAATGTTCACCCACGGCTCAAGGTGGATTAAGTGCCCTGTTCTATGTGCCCTGTTACTGATCAGTGGAGAAGTGCAGGTCAGACCAAGAGTGATGATCCCGATGGCTGCAGGGAGCAGCTGGATCCCTCTGTGGTGTCTGGAGCTGTATCTTGTTCTGCTTGGATTTCCTTCTTTGGAGGCGGACCCCTCTTTCACCGGGTCATATTCTGGTCTCCCTTGGAGTGTGACAGCTGTCATTGTCGTGAGACAGACCAAGAGTGGTCCTTTCCATCTCAGGGAGAGAGAATCTTTCGGCAGGGACTGTCACGTTACATAGTGCTCAGTTTAAATGGATCAAATGGTTCCTGCTGTGGTGTGGACACCGCAGCTTTTTATTTGTTTGTTTTTTGTTTTCCCCCCACACTACCACCTAACTACGGTAGTGCTTATTTTTTCCCCAGTTGTGTGTGTACAAGTTTGAGACACAGTGAAGGACACAAGATGCGCGAAGCTTTATTCAGTTTCCATCAGCAGGAAGAAAAGAAACACCCAAGTGGCCAGTATACCGCAGCTTTGAACAAATCATGGTTTAAAGTGATCCTTCTATTAAGGGGTTGAACGTAATCCAAGAGAGTTTCCTGTGTTAAGAGCAGCGCTGTGTCATTGGCTAGTTTTGGCGGTCCGGCGGCTGTTGGAATTGGTCGTTCTGTTAGCACTTCAAAGGGTATGACTTCCGTTATTCGGTTTCCCTGTCCTCTTACTGTGAAAAACACCAGTGGCCGATCATCTGGCCAAGCCAGTCCTGTGTCCTGAGTGATTTTGGGGAGGGTGGTTTTGAGGGTGTCATTCATTCTCTCCACCATTCCTGATGACTGGGGGGTAGTAGAGAATGTGTTATCTACAGCGTATCCCGAGCGTGTAACAGTCAGCAGTAATGAAGTTTGCGGTGAAATGGGCCCCATCCCCCGTATGTCTCTAAGCGCCCTGGGATATAAAACTCTTGTAATAACGTCCTGCAGGATACATTTTACCACTGCTCTGGTTGCATTTTTTTGTTGATGGGTAATGATTCTATCCATTTTGAAAACATGTCGACAATCACTAGGACATGTTTGTATTCCTCTTTCTGAGGCATATGGGCAAGGTCAGTTAGAAGGTGCGTGAATGGACCCTCAGGAACTGATACGTAATCATGTTTGGCCATCGGCTTCTCTGCATTTTACAGTAGACACATGATGCACTGTGACAGCAGGGCTTGGGCAGCTGCAGCGAATCCCGCTGCATACCAGGAATGGCTGGAAGCATCTTGCCTGTGTGTCCGATTCCGTGTGCTGCCAGGGCCAGTAAGTGCAGGTGGGCTTTCAGGTAGATGATGCAGCTATCGAGGTGGGCAAGAACCTTTAAGGTTGGTGATTGCACGGCACCAATGTGGGCCCATGCGGCCCTCTCTTCTGGTGGGTCGGCTTGCTGAACTGCTCGGACTGCATCGAGAGGGTCAGGGGACTCTGGAGGTTTCAACACCCTGGGGGTCTGCAGGGCATAACTGACCATGGGTAGTGCGAGTTCCCGGGTGGCTGCATCAGCAGAGGCATTTGCTAAGGTGACGGTGTCGGTGGCAGAGTTGTTGGCATCATATATTATAATAGCGACAGCGGCGGGTAGCAGGACTGCTTCTCGGATGTTGGCAATGTGTGCAGCATGTTTGATTCGTCTCCCTACTGAGCCGATAAACCCCCTGTTTCCATATTGTGCCAAAGTTCTGAACGACTCCAAAGGCACATCTGGAGGTTGTGTAGATAGTGGCTGTGCTACCCTGTGCCAGTTTGGAGGCTCTGGTGAGAGCAAAGAGCTCTGCCACCTGTGTGGACACCCCATCTGGTAATGCAGCTGATTCGAGAGTGCTGAAGGGTTTGCAGATGGCATGTCCTGCTAATGTGTATTGGTCTGATGGCCGGAAGGAAGAGCCGCTGGTGAAAAGAATCTGGTCAGGATTTTCTCAGACCGGTCAGGACACCTGCTGAACCATGCGAAAGTGAGGACTGCAGATGCTGGAGATTAGAGTCAAGATGAGAGTGGTGCTGAAAACCACAGCAGATAAGACAGCATCCGAGAAGCAGTAAAATCAACGTTTCTGGCCGGAGCCGTTTGTCAGGAATGCTGAACCAGGTCCAAGAAGTTGTGTTGTCTGCAGAATCATGTTAGGTGTGCGGAATTAGGGAGGCGGGTATCAAAGCTAGGGCACGGTGTCGGGAAAGGTTAACCTAGATCACCAAGCGACCGCATGACCAGTTCTCTGAATTTGCAGTAAAATGTTGGATTGCTGCTGAATTAAGCAGCAGGAAGATTGATAGTGGAACCAAAACAATACACGGATTATCTAGCACAATGGGGGTGGCCTTATCCACTGTTACTGTGGCTGCTGCCAACGCGCACAAACATGTTGGCACTCCACTCGTAACAGGTGGTAACGAAGCAATAGAAAACGCAACAGGGAGATGGAGATCCCCATGAAGCTGTGTTAAAATGCCAGACGTGAATCCTTCTGGCTTGGTTATATAAAGACAGAAGGGCCGGGATTAATCTGGACTCCCAGAGCAGGAGTGGAAATTATTTGATGCTTCAGTTCAGTGAATGTCTATTGCATTTTGGTTCTTCACTTCATTCTGTTTACGGGAAGCTGCCTCCCATAGAGGTGCATTAATAGCACAATGGGCAGGAATTCAAGGCCTGCATTTCTTTACCAACCCAAGAAATACTTGCAGCTGCCTGTTTGTGGCAGGTAGAGGAAGCTGGGTGATGACAGCCAATTGCTCCATAACAGTGCTGTGAGGACATAGGAAAGATATTAGACATTGTGCTGACAGAGCTCCATTTTCTTGATAGGCACCCTATACCCATCCTGTGCCAGACTGCAGAGCAAGGCCACCGTAAACTGCTTTCATGCAGTAGTGGAGGTGGAAGCCAACAGCAGGCCATTCGCATACTGGAGGAACGTGTTGTGGCCTGGTAGGTGAAGGGTGGACAGGGTGAGGTATATTGCAGCAGCACAAATTTGGGGCTCTCAAATACCCTTAAGGAAAGCCGGCACATGTATTTTTGCAGCCGCCATATGTAAAAACATAAAGTTTCAGGGAACAACTTAATGGAGAATGATGCTGAGCAAAGGTTGATTACAAGAATATCAGGAGGAGGAGGCGGGGTACTGATCAGGAGAGCATTTGTGTCCGAGACTACTGGGAAGCAGGGAACAACAATGGCATTGACAGCCCTAAGGTTTTGCACAAAGCGCCATTTTCATGGTCTTCCACGCTTCGGGATAGTTAAGAAGGGAGTGTTGCATGGGCTGGTTGTGGGCCCGAGGATTCCCTGTTGCAGTGGTGATTCAATAACTGGTTTGATTCCCTATACTGCCACGGGTGATACGGGTATTGTTGTATTGATGGCAGGATTGCTCCCTGCCTGAGTGTAACTGTACGTGATTGGGCGGAAAATAGCAGGCCTGCATGGTTCTATTGCTGTGCCAACAGTGAATATGGGATGTCAGCTCATAAGAGTGGGCTGTCGTTGGAGGAGGCAGCACTTGGGCCTTGTTTTGTAAAAGTAGATGTAGTAATGCGGGAGTACAGCGCACACAAAACTCGCACTGTCCAATCAGTGTAAGATCTATGAAAGGGTCTGTGTCTTGCCTAAAGGTGTGAAATGTTTTGTTGGTTGTGCGACATGCCCTATCGTGGTTGTGAGATCTTTCGGGAGCCACATGTTCTTTATTATAAAGGAATTGTGCGGGACTGCCGTTGGGTCTTTGCAGGCCAGACTGCTCTGCGCTGAGTTGCACGTCTGCTGCAACACTCTGTGGTCTGGCAAAGTATCTGACAGTGATGGTTAGTGGGGAGGTGAGCTAGAGATGCGAGTCTATGAGTGGAGGGTATGTTGATGCTGGTTCCTGGGGGGCTGAAGCTGGACAGTGAAATTGACAGAAAAAACGGCCAACCACCTGAGAATGGGTGGAGGATGGAGGGGTAGATGATATCCGGGAGCAGGGAGGGTCAGGAAGGGCGTGGGTAGGTTCTGGCGGGAATAACCAGGGGCATGAGCAATATACTAATCTCAGAACTAACAGCAGGGCTATTCCAGACTACTGTTTCAAACATCCTGGAGCCTGAGTGCACGGCCATATCCCAGAAAGTGCTGAAAAGGGAGAAAGAAAGAACACAATAAGAATGGGCAATAAAAAGTGAATTTCATCAATTAGATTCTCGATTAGATTGCCTTTCCATTCCGCCGTGTCCAGGACAGAAATGAAGGAAATGGGAGAAATTTTTGAACCTCTGACATCGTAATTAATTGGAATTATTTTCCCATTCGCCAGAACACCAAATAACGGCGGATAGAGTCACGGTAGGACTATGTTTCATAAAAGCAACGAAATAACAGTCTATTCTCGGTTTCATTGAAAACTCAACTTGCCTGGAAATAAAAACAGCGGCAGTAAAATTGCTTGTGATTTTACATGTGGGAGGCAAGCAAGACCATGACAGCACAGAAACTGACCCCTTTGAGAGAGACTGCACTCTCCCACACCGTCGTTAATTTTCCAACAAGCAAACCTACCAGGTTTTGTTTTGCTTTGAATACGGCACTTAAACACGCTGCAGTTTTGCTATTGACCAACAGAAATGGCAGTGGTGGGATTGGAAGCGACGCCCCCTTCGAGACTGGCCACGGTAACACCCGCGCGCGCCTGCGGCCTATTTTCATACATTTTCAATTGTGATCCTGAAAACAACAGATGAAAAAGCACAGGGCAATCATTTCGCGGTCCTTGCCCTCCTCGCATAACAGCTGGGAAAGGCCCGACTCTGATATCAATTTCACAGCAGATAATGATAGCCCATCAACCCACAGAAAACTCAATGGAAAGCTGAATCTATCTTCTGACACTATTTTCAGCTACAAATGTGTATGCATGTGTGAGAATGCATGTTCTGTCATGATGTGATAAAATAACCATGAGCTGCATGACATTTACTGGAATTTCGATTCTTGCTTTGGTAACTTATTTCGACCATTGCTCGAAACAGAACGGAACACGAAACATACCGGATGACAGGGAAAATGCGCAAAGCTGAGCAGGCCGTGTTCCAAACATACCATGCAGCATAGTTTCAGTTACTGCGACTATTTTGCAGAATAAGCGTCCCGAAGAATGTTCTCCACCTGAAAAGCCGAGGTATCAGGGCAATCCGACAAGGACAGATCACATTGTGAGGATGCTCAAACCTCGGTGCCAGTACGAGTTGGCATTTCCTTGTCTTTCACCTGATCCATGAAACTTGCTGCAGAATGTCCACATCAGGACATGGGCGACGTGGCTGCCAGCTGAGGTGGAAACCAATGTGGGAATCGATGGGAAGCGATTCAGAAAAGTTACAAAATTCAGTGGTGCTTATTAGGGAAGCAGTTTCTGTTCTCATCAATGTAAAATATAGTTTCTGAACGTATTAACAGAAGTCAAAAAGTGATTATCCCACCCCACAAGATGTCAAAGAGTTGCTAACTGTACGTGAGTGTTCTTTGTTCTCGATGTGAAAATCTCTCCCGCCTGAGTCACCTTCACGTTTCTTGTTGAGTGAATCACAAAGCAGGAATTTCACCAAACTGCAACTGCCTCATTTTATTATTCCGCTTGCCTCCTCCCCTCCCCCTCCCTGTTTACATTTTCCTGCTTATCTGTGACATTAAGAAAACCAAATGGATGCGATGACATTCTGTATACTCTCCCTTATTTCCGCAGTCTCAGTTCCAACATTGCTTAGATCTCGGTGCATACCTAAATATTAGTGACGCTATAATAGCACAACTCCAGAGGATCATCTGAGATTGTAAATTCAGTTATTGCTGTTGCTGATGGAATGAGTTGCTAACGTGCGAAAACATGATTCAGGACTTCTGGTGCTCATTCTCGCACGTTGAATAACGGCAGTCAGCTTCCAAATGATGCCTTTCAGAGACTACCTTGGGATACTTTTGACAGAGAGGCTACATTAGGAATCTGTGGTGCAACGTGACCCAGCACTTCACCTTTCTCCTTGGCTTTGAACTGGGCCGCCTGCGCAAGGAATGCAAATGTGTTACTGCTTTTCGTCGAAGGATCAGAACCCGGTAACTACAGTCTTAACCAGGATGGCGTATGATCAGAAGCCGGTTGGAGAACCACTTAACAACGTTTCGCCCAGGACTTAAATGGAATTGCATTAATTTTCACCCTGAGAGTCGATTTAAACGAGCAAACGCAAAGCCAGGTTTGCTGATGGGAAAGCAAGCAGGAAAGATCCATTCTCATCCATCTAAAAGGCTGCGGTTGGGGACAGGGCTGTTTCTGCCCAGTTTCAAACTGGGGACCTTTCGCGTGTGAAGCGAATGTGATAACCCCTACACACCAGAGACAAGTCCCGCCAGGGCCTGCTGTTGCTCAGCGGTGCCCAGCACTGTCATTTGCAGCAGTGCTCCGCTTCACCTTTCCATTTCCAATAGCCCGTTGTTGTCCAACGTAATTGGCATAATCGAAAAAGTAAGAAAATCATGTGAAATTGCTTAAAAAATTGCAAGAATGTTGTCAATGTATCGACTGTCGGGTGAGGCTGAATAGGCTGTGTCAATTTGCCCTGCAACATAACGGCTGGGGCATGATCTTACGGAAAGTTTGTAAACTGAGTATTTAAGTTTTTTTAACCAAGGTGGGGTGAGTTGAAAACTGGAGAGCGTAGGTTTCAGGTGAGAGGGCTAAAAGTTGAACGGGGCCTGAGGAACATTTCCCACACAGACAGGTGTGCGTGTATGGAATTGGCTAGCAGAGGAAGCGGAGGAGGCGAGTACACTCAGAAGGTTTCAAAGGCAACCGGAGGATTTTCTGGATCGGAAGGGTTCAGAGGGACAGGGGCCAAGTGCTGGGAAGTGGGACTTGTTTAATTTTGGCTATGTGGTCAGCATGGACGAGATCCACAAAGACACTGTTTCCATGGTGTGTGCCCCAATAACGTTGTGTTACTTACACCGGCTTGAAAGGATTACTTTTAGTGGGGCTTGCCATCGCTCTCTGCGGCTGTTCACCGGAAGTATTCCCGGATCCTCAGTTGAGGATGTTTGCTGCTGGAAGGTACCTCACAAACCGTGTTATCTCGTAATGTATTGAGCGAATGGCAAAACAGTCAGCACTTAACAGAAACAAAAAAGAAAAAGTAAATGCGTTTTTAAGACACAGCGAAGCATGAACGCTGAATGTGATACAGACCGTGGGCATGAGCCATAAACTAATCTCACAACTAACAGCAGGGCAATTCCAAGCTACTCTTTCAAACATACAGGAGCCTTAGTGCACCACCACTTCCCAGAAAGTGCTGAAAAGAGAGGAAGAATCAACACAACAAGAATGGTCCATAAAAAGTGAAGTTCACCAATGACAGTCTCGATTAGATTACCTTTCCCTTCTAATGTCTGCAGGATAGAAATAAAGGAAACTTAAGACCATGTAACATCGTAACTCATTGGAAACATTTCCCTTTCGTCAGAACACCAAATAACGACGAGTAGAGTCACCGTAGGACTTTGTTTCACGACAGCGATAAAGTAACAGTCTCTTTTTGGTTCCAGTGAAAGTTCAACTCGCGTGGAACAAAACATCAGCAGTAAGGCCTGCGATTTTCGGTGTGGGAGGCGACTACTGCATGGACTGTGACACCTTTGAGGGTGTTTGCACTCGCCAACACTGCATTCAACTCTCCAATACCGCTGCTTTTAGCTTGGCTTTGACCAGAGCACATGAACACGCTGCAGCGGTGGGATTCGAAACCTGAATCCCACGGCTTACGCCGCTTGGCCACGGTACAGAGGCCTGCTTTCTTGAAACTGTGTCCTTGTCAATTTCAGGCAGTGGTTTACAGACACTAACCACTCGCTATGTGAAAACGTTTCTCCTCATGTACATTTTTCTTCTTTTACTAATGACTTTAGAACTCTGCTGAATCGTTCTCGATCCTTTCAGGCGTTGCGAGCATTCTCCCTTCCTTATTTCCTCTGTCTATCCCACTCATTTCTTGGAAAGGTTTAACAAGGCCAGCTGTCGGCCTTCTGCTCTCCAAGAAGAACTGCCCCAACCTTAAAAATCACCTTTATTGTTGACATTCCTCATACACCACACCATTGCCATTAACCTGTTCAGCGCTGTTTCCAATCATTTCATGTCTCCACATCCTCAAGTTTCATACGCAGAACTGTGCGATCAACCAAGATGGTGGATTTATTCAGAACAGGATTGTGTGTGTGAGCATCCTGAAACACTTGTTTCGCTTTCACCACATGTGGTACTGTGCCATGCCTACTAAAATGACACTTCTTACTCCAGAATTCAACGTTATTTCAAGGGGGGCCACTTCCTGATTTACACTTTTTTTTAATCAAATAGCTGATAGGGCGACCGGGCAAAAGTGAAATCAAACGACCAAGGCTCGATGGCAACTTCAAGTAAGACATTCTCACATGCCAGTATTAACACAAGCTGCTGAGCGAAGATCATACCCCTAAATAAGTGGCATTCTTACGTTTCCAATACCAACTGGGCCGCTCTGTTAGCGCTGACTTTAGCATGAATTACACTGTCTTCAGCATTTCGCCTGGCGTGTGGCATGTAACTCAGAGGATGATGTTGAAACGTCTTCACTATTATTGTGTGTGGTGCAGGTGTGTCCCGGCTGTGTCAATATAACCTGTGGGTAACTTCCACATTCCGTTGCTTTAACTGTGATCTAATTTAGAACCAGAAAATATTTCACAGTGCAAAGTGAGGTCATGCAGCCCACCTTCGTTGTGCTGGCACCAAACAATAAGGAAATGTCTGTGTGGTTCGATTGATTGACTTTATTTGATTGTTTGATTGTCACATGAACCTGAATACAGTGAAAACATTTGTTTGCGATTGTTAAAGGCAGATTTACACTAATCAAGGACATGCAGATTACCGTGTGAGTAAAAACAACATTTTGGACAGCGTAAGGCTTTCAGGTTAATTCACACCGGAAGTGCGATCGGCAAGATCCACATTAACAGGATCAGCATCATTTGAAGTTAGGGAATCCATTTCTCAGTCTAGTAACGGCCGACAAGAAGTTGCTGGTGTATGTCTTGAAGCTTAGGTATCTTGATATGACCTTGATCTTATCGAAATTTTGCATTCTGAGTCAAAAATAGAAATAAATGCAAAACTCCAGGGCTCAAGTGTGACTTCTCACACGTACATCACCCACCCGCGGCGACATCACACCCAAGACCAACAAGCCAGAACCGCAGCTTGTGCGTGATCTATAAATCAGGTGAGTCTCTTTGTGTAAAAATAGGCTTTTTCTGTTGTTTCGGAGTGAAGGCAGCATTGAGATTTAATAACAGTTCCTTGCCATTCTGACTTCCGGTTTCTCGGAAGCTGTGCTAGCCACTTTCCCCGCGAGTGGGCTCTCACCATTGGCAGCTGGACGATCTCATCTTCTATTGGCAATCAGTGTCGTGGAAGAGAAACGTGAACGCGCTCTTCAGCTCCATATCAAACACGGGTTTAGGAATCGGGGCGGGGGCTAAAGGGAGAGGGAGTTATGAAAATTCTGGAAAGCTGTACAAAAGGGAGATCACGCATGCACAGGAACCCATCTTCTTTTGGGAACCTTGTGCAAATAACGCCATCTGAAACAAATAGAAAAGTGCAGAACTGAGGGAAAAAGAGAATCTCTCCCAGTCATCGGGAACTATGTCAGTGTCCTTCTCGAAGTCACATCGAGTACTCATCTGTCTGAATCAGCATGGGATGTTACTGCAGCGAGTCCTGTCGCTCAGGCACACTGCGCCTGATATGTATAAGCTTTATCACGTTACCCCAAGCTCAGAGAATAGATTTCACGGCTCACATCATCCCAGAGTGACAGGGAACAGAAGAAAGCGTTTCAGATAATCATCTTTACACCCATGGGAAAAAAAACAGATGTCTCCGAGCAGATAGTCTCGACCAGTACTGTTGTTGTCTGTGTGACAACAACCAGGAAGTATTTATCTTGCTTCTTAAAACAGGTGTGAAAATTTACAGAGCATAGATACATCTACCTGCTGTTAGTGAAATGATGAACAGCAGACTATAGTTCACAGAGTATGGTCTGACCTCTGGTTTATG